>NW_026655072.1:0-7609 GCF_009828535.3 Hylobates moloch
ACTTGAGTGCACAGATCAGAAAGAAGTTTCACAGAATGCTTCCGTGCCGTTTTTAAGGGAAGAAATTTCGTTTTTCACCGTAGGCCTCAATGTTCTCCAAATGTCAACCTGCAGATTCTACAAAAAGAGTATTTCCAACTTCTCAATCAAAAGTAAGGCTCAACTCTGATAGTTGAATGCACAGATCAGAAAGTAGTTTCACAGAATGCTTCTGTGTAGTTTTTATTTGAAGATATTCCTTTTTCCACGAAAGGCCTCAAAGTGCTCCAAATGTCCACTTGCAGTTTATACAGAAAGAGTGTTTCAAAACTGCTCAATCAGAAGTAAGGTTAAACTCTGTTACTGAATGCACAGATGAGAAACAATTTTCACAGAATGATTCCATGCAGTTTTTAAGGGAAGATATTTCTATTTTGACCATAGGCCTCATTGTTGTCCAAATGTCCCCTTGCAAATTCTACAAATAGAGTGTTTCAAAACTGCTCAATCAAAAGTAAGTTTCAACTCTGTTAGCTGAATGCACAGATCAGAAAGAAGTTTCACAGAATGATTCTGTGTAGTTTTTAGTTGAAGATAATTCTTTTTCACCATAGGCCTCAACGTTCTCCAATTTTCCACTGGCAGCTTATACAGAAAAAGTGTTTGAAAACTGCTCAATCAAAAGTTAGGTTAAACTCTGTTAGTTTAATGCACAGATCAGAAAGAAGTTTCACAGAATGATTCCGTGTAGTTTTCAGTTGAAGATATTTCTTTTTTCACCATAGGTCTCAATGTTCTCCAAATGTCCACTTGCAGATTCTAAAAAAAGAGTGTTTAAAAACTGCTCCATCAAAAGTAAGTTTCAAATCTGTTAGCTGAATGCACAGATCAGAAAGAAGTTTCACAGAATGCTTCTGTGTAGTTTTTATTTGAAGATATAACTTTTTCCATGATAGGACTCAAAGGGCTCCAAATGTTCACTGGCAGTTTATACTGAAAGAGTGTTTCAAAACTACCCAAACGAAATGTTCAACACTGTGAGATGAATGCAGAGAAGAGAGAGAAATTTCACAGAACAGTTCTGGGTAGTTTTTACTAGAAGATATTTCGTTTTTCATCATAGGCCTCAAAGATCTCCAATTGTCCACTTGCAGATTCTACAAAGAGTGTTTCAAAACTGCTCAATCAAAAGAAAGATTCTATTCTGTTAGATGAATGCACAGATCAGAAAGAAGTTTCATGGAATGCTTCTGTGTGGTTGTTATGGGAATATATTTCATTTTTCACCGTAGGCCTCAATGTTCTCCAAATGTCCACTTGCAGATTCTACAAATAGAGTGTTTCAACACTGCTCTATCAAAAGTAATGTTCAACTCTGTTAGTTGAATGCACAGATCAGAAACAAGTTTCACGGAATGCTTCCGTGTAGTATTTAGGGGAAGATATTTCGTTTTTTACCATAGGACTCAAAGTTCCCCAAATATCCCCTTGCAGATTCTACAAATATAGTGTTTGAAAAAGGCTCAATCGAAACTAAGTTTCAACTCTGTTACTTGAATACACAGATCAGAAAGGAGTTTCACAGAATGCTTCTGTGTAGTTTTTATTTGAAGATATTCCTTTTTCAACGATAGGCCTCAAAGTGCTCCAAATGTCCACTTGCAGTTTAAACAGAAAGAGTGTTTCAAAACTGCTCAATCAAAAGAAAGGTTCAACTCCATTAGTTGAGTGCAAACGTCAGAAAGAAGTTTCACAGAATGCTTCCGTGCAGTTTTTAAGGGAAGATATGTCGTTTTTCACCGTAGGCCTCAATGTTCTCCAAATGTCAACTTGCAGATCCTACAAAAAGAGTATTTCAAAACTGCTCAATCAAAAGTGTGATTGAACTCTGTTAGTTGAATGCACAGGACAGAAAGAAGTTTCGCAGAATGCTTCTGTGTAGTGTTTTTTTCAAGATATTACTTTTTCCAGTATAGGCCCCTTAGGGCTCCGAATATCCTCTTGCAGTTTCTACAGAGAGAGTGTTTCAGAACAGCTCAATCAAAAGTAAGGTTCGACTCTGTTGAATGCACAGAACAGAAAGAAGTTTCACAGAATGCTTCTGAGTAGTTTTTATTTGAAGATATTCATTTTTGAACTATAGTCTCCATAGGGCTACGAATGTCCAATTGCAGTTTCTACAGAAACAGTTTTTCAGAACTGCTCAATCAAAAGTAAGCTTCAAATCTGCTTGTTGAATGCACAGAAGAGAAAAAGTTTCACAGAATCCTTCTGTGTAGTTTTCATTTGAAGATATTGCTTTTTCCGCTATAGGCCACTTAGCACTCCAAATATCCACTTGCAGTTTCTACAGAAAGACTGTTTCAGAACTGCTCAATCATAAGTAAGCTTCAACTCTGTTAGTTGAATGCACAGAACAGAAAGAAGTTTCTCAGAATGCTTCCATGTAGTTTTAGTCTGAAGATACTCCTTTTTCCACTATAGGCCCCTTTGTTCTTTGAATGTCCACTAGCACTTTCTACAGAAGGACTGTTTCAGAACTGCTCAATCAAAGATAATGTTCAACTCTGTCAGTTGAATGCACAGAACAGAAAGGGGTTTTGCAGAATGCTTCTGTCAGTTTTTAATTTGAAGATATTCCCTTTTCCACTACAGGCCCCTTAGCGCTCCGAATGTCCACTTGCAGTTTCTACAGAGAGAATGTTGCAGAACTTTTCAATCAAAAGTAAGGTTCAACTCAGTTGAATGCAAAGAACAGAAAGAAGTTTCACAGAATGCCTCTGTGTACTTTTCATTTGAAGATATTAATTTTACCACTATAGGCCCCTTTGCGCTCCGAAAGTCCACTTGCAGTTTCCACAGAAAGATTGTTTCAGAACTGCTCAATCAAAAGTAAGCTTCAATTCTTAGTTGAGTGCACATAACAGAAAGAAGTTTCACAGAATGCTTCTATGTAGTTTTAATTTGAAGATATTCCTTTTTCCACTGTAGTCCCTTAGCGCTCCAAATGTCCACTAGCAGTTTCAACAGGAAGAGTGTTTCAGAACTGCTCAATCAAAAGTGAAATTCAACTCTGCTAGTTGAATGCACAGAACAGAAAGAATTTTCACAGAATGTTTCTGTGTAGTTTTTATTTGAAGATATTCCTTTTTCCACTATAGGCCCCTTAGCGCTCCGAATGTCAACTTGCAGTTTCTACAGAAAGAGAGTTTCAGAACTGCTCAATCAAAACTAAGGTTCAAATCTGTTAGTTGAATGCACAGAACAGAAAGAACTTTTGCAGAATGCTTCTGTATAGTTTTTATTTGAAGACATTCCTTTTTCTACAATAGGCCCCTTAGTGCTCCGAAAGTCAACTTATAGTTTCTACAGAAATTGTGTTTCAGAACTGCTCAATCAAAAGTAAAGTTGAAGTCTGTTAGTTGAATGCACAGAAAAGTAAGTAGTTTCACAGAATGCTTCTGTGTAGTTTTTATTGAAGATATTTCTTTTTCCACTATAGGCCCCTTAGCACTCTGAATTTCCACTTGTAGTTTCTACATAGCGTTTTAGAACTGCTCAATCAAAAGTGAGCTTCAACTCTGTTAGTTGAATGCACAGAACAGAAAGAAGTTTCACAGAATGCTTCTGTGAAGTTTAATACTCTTTTTTCCACTATAGGCCCCTTAGCGCTCTGAATGTCCACTTGCAGTATCTACAGAAAGAGTGTTTCAGAACTGCTCAAATAAAAGTAAGGTTCAACTCTGTTAGTTGAATGCACAGAAGAGAAAGAAGTTTCACAGAATGCTTCTGAGTAGTTTTTAATTGAAGATATGCCTTTTTCCACTATAGGCCCCTTAGCGCTCCGAGTGTCCACTTATAGTTTCTACAGAAAGAGTGTTTCAGAACTGCTCAATCAAAAGTAAGGTTCAACTCTGTTAGTTGAATTCACAGAACAGAAAGAAGTTTCGCAGAATGCTTCTGTGTAGTGTTTTTTTGAAGATATTCCTTTTTCCACTATAGGTCCCTTAGCGCTCCGAATATCCACATGCAGTTTCTACAGAGAGAGTGTTTCAGAACTCCTCAATCAAAAGTAAGATTCAACAGTGTTAGTTGAATGCACAGAACAGAAAGAAGTTTCACAGAATGCTTCTGTGTAGTTTTTATTTGAAGATATTCCTTATTCCACTATAAGCCAATTAGCGCTCCGAATGTCCACTTGCAGTTTCTACAGAAAGAGTGTTTCAAAACTGCTCAATCAAAAGTATGATTCTACTCTGTTAGTTGAATGCACATAATAGTAAGAAGTTTTGCAGAATACTTCTGTGTAGTTTTTATTTGAAGATATTCTTTTTCCACCATAGGCCCCTTAGCGCTCCAAATGTCCAATTGCAGTTTCTACAGAAAAAGTGTTTCAGAACTGCTCAACCAAAAGTAAGGTTCAACACTGGTAATTGAAGGCACAGAACGAAAGAAGTTTCGCAGAATGCTTCTGTGTAGTTTTTATTTGAAGATATTCCTTATTCCACTATAAGCCAATTAGCGCTCCGAATGTCCACTTGCAGTTTCTACAGAAAGAGGGTTTCAAAACTGCTCAATCAAAAGTGTGATTCAACTCTGTTAGTTGAATGCACAGAACAGAAAGAAGTTTCACAGAATGCTTCTGTGTGGTGTTTTTTTGAAGATATTCCTCTTTCCACTATAGGCCCCTTAGCGCTCTGAATGTCCTCTTGCAGTTTCTACAGAGAGAGTGTTTCAGAACTGCTCAATCAAAAGTAAGCTTCAACTCTGTTAGTTGAATGCACAGAACAGAAAGAAGTTTCACAGAATTCTTCTCAGTAGTTTTTATTTAAAGATATTCGTTATTCCACGATAGGCCCCTTAGCGCTCCAAATGTCCACATGCAGTTTCTACAGAAAGAGTGTTTCAGAACTGCTCAATCAAAAGTAAGGTTCAACTTTGTTAGTTGAATACACAGAACAGAAAGAAGTTTCACGGAATGCTTCTGAGTAGTTTTTTTTGAAGATAACCCTTTTTCCACTATAGGCCCCTTAGCGCTCCGAATGTCCACCTGCAGTTTCTACAGAAAGAGTGTTTCAGAACTGCTCAAGCAAAACTAAGGTTCAACTCTGTTAGTTGAATGCACAGAACAGAAAGATGTTTCACAGAATGCTTCTGAGTAGTTTTTATTTGAAGATATTCATTTTTAAACTATAGTCTCCATAGCGCTCCGAATGTCCAATTGCAGTTTCTACAGAAACAGTTTTTCAGAACTGCTCAATCAAAAGTAAGCTTCAAATCTGTTTGTTGAGTGCACAGAAGAGAAGGAAGTTTCACAGAATACTTCTTTGTAGATTTTATTTGAAGATATTTCTTTTTCCACGATAGGCCCCTTAGCACTCCAAATATCCACTTGCAGTTTCTACAGAAAGACTGTTTCAGAACTTCTCAATAATAATTAAGCTTCAACTCTGTTAGTTGAATGCACAGAACAGAAAGATGTTTCTCAGAATGCTTCCGTGTAGTATTAGTTTGAAGATATTCCTTTTTCCACTATAGGCCCCTTTGTTCTCTGAATGTCCACTAGCACTTCCTACATAAGGAGTGTTTCGGAACTGCTCAATCAAAGGTAATGTTCAACTCTGTCAGTTGAATGCACAGAACAGAAAGAAGATTCGCAGAATGCTTCTGTGTAGTTTTTATTTGACGATATTCCTTTTTCCAATATAGGCCCCTTAGCGCCTTGTATGTCCACTTGCAATTTCTACAGAAAGACTGTTTCAGAACAGTTCAATCCAAAGTGAGGTTCAACTCTGTTAGTTGAATGCACAGAACAGAAAGAGGTTTCGCAGAATGCTTCTGTCAGGTTTTTATTTGAAGATATTCCTTTTTCCACTATAGGCCCCTTAGCGCTCCGAATGTCCACTTGTAGTTTCTACAGAGAGAATGTTGCAGAATTCTTCAATCAAAAGTAAGGTTCAACTCAGTTGAATGCAAAGAACAGAAAGAAGTTTCACAGAATGATTCTGTGTACTTTTTATTTGAAGATATTAATTTTACCACTATAGGCCCCTTTGCGCTCCGAGTGTCCACTTGCAGTTTCCACAGAAAGACTGTTTCAGAACTGCTCAATCAAAAGTAAGCTTCAATCCTTAGTTGAGTGCACAAAACAGAAAGAAGTTTCACAGAATGCTTCTGCGTAGTTTTAATTTGAAGTTATTCCTTTTTCCACTGTAGTCCCTTAGCACTCCAAATGTCCACTAGCAGTTTCAACAGGAAGAGTGTTTGAGAACTGCTCAATCAAAAGTGAGATTTAACTCTGTTAGTTGAATGCACAGAACAGAAAGAATTTGAACAGAATGCTTCGGTGTAGTTTTTTTTGAAGATATTCCTTTTTCCACTATTGGCCCCTTAGCGCTCAGAATGTCCACTTGCAGTTTCTAAAGAAAGAGTGTTTCAGAACTGCTAAATCAAAAGTAAGGTTCAGCTCTGTTAGTTGCATGCACAGAACAGAAAGAAGTTTCACAGAATGTTTCTGTGTAGTTTTTATTTGAAGATATTCCTTTTTCCAGTATAGGCCCCTTAGCGCTCCGAATGTCAACTTGCAGTTTCTACAGAAAGAGAGTTTCAGAACTGCTCAATCAAAACTAAGGTTCAAATCGGTTAGTTGAATGCACAGAACAGAAAGAACTTTCGCAGAATGCTTCTGTATAGTTTTTATTTGAAGATATTCCTTTTTATACTAGAGGCCCCTTAGAGCTCCGAATGTCCACTTATAGTCTCTACAGAAATTGTGTTTCAGAACTGCTTATTCAAAAGTAAAGTTGAAGTCTGTTAGTTGAATGCACAGAAGAGTAAGTAGTTTCACGGAATGCTTCTGTGTAGTTTTTATTGAAGATATTTCTTTTTTCACTATAGGCCCCTTAGCGCTCCGAATTTCCACTTGCAGTTTCTACAGAAAGAGTGTTTCAAAACTGCTCTATCAAAACTGAGGTTCAACTCTGTTAGATGAATGCACAGAACAGAAAGAAGTTTCACAGAACGCTTCTGTGTAGTTTTTATTTGACGATATTCCTTTTTCCACTATAAGCCCCTTAGCGTTCAGAATGTCTACTTGCAGTTTCTACAGAAAGAGTGTTTCATAAATGCTCTATCAAAAGTCAGCTTCAACTCTGTTAGTTGAAAGCACAGAACAGATAGAAGTTTCACAGAATGCTTCTGTGTAGTTTTTATTTGAAGATATTCCTTTTTCCACTATAGGCCCCTTAGCGCTCCGAATGTCCCCTTGCAGTTTCTACAGAAAGACTGTTTCAGAACTGCTCAATCAAAAGTAAGCTTCAACTCTGTTAGATGAATGCACAGAAGAGAAAGCAGTTTCACAGAATTTTTCTAAGTAGTTTTTATTTGAAGATATTCATTTTTAAACTATAGTCTCTTCAGCGCTCCGAAGGTCAAATTGCAGTTTCTACAGAAACAGTTTTTCAGAACTGCTCAATCAAAAGTAACCTTCATATCTGTTTGTTGAGTGCACAGAAGAGAAGGAAGTTTCACAGAATGCTTCTGTGTAGTTTTTATTTGAAGATGTTTCTTTTTCCACTATAGGCCCCTTAGCACTCCAAATATCCACTTGCAGTTTCTACAGAAAGACTGT
>NW_026655073.1:0-367 GCF_009828535.3 Hylobates moloch
ACATAATTTATGTCATTTAGTGTTCACAGTAACCTTAATAATAATAAGGATAGTAACACCCTTGTTTGAGGGCTGGCTTATATGCCAAGCACTGCTGTTCACTTCATCCTTCACCACATGAGTAATTCCTCCCTCTCATCTCTCTCTCTCTGGGTTTCTTTGTTCCTACTTCCTTCCTTCCTTTTCTTTCTCCTTCCTTCTTCTCCCTTCCTTCCTCTCTTTCTTTTTTCCCTCCCTCCCTCCCTTCTTCCTCCTTCCTTCCTTTCCTTCTTTCCCTCTTTCCTTCTCTTCTCTCCTTCCTTTCTCTTTGCTTCTCCCTCCCTCCCTCCCTGCCTGCCTGCCTGCCTGCCTGCCTTCTTCCATCCTT
>NW_026655073.1:433-7608 GCF_009828535.3 Hylobates moloch
TCCCTTCCCTTCCCTTCCCTTCCCTTCCCTTCCCTTCCCTTCCCTTCTTCCCTTCCTCAGGGTCTCACTCTGTTGCCCAGGCTGAAGTGCAGTGGCATGATCATGGCTCACTGCGGCCTTGAGCTCCTAGGCTCAAGTGATCCTCCCACCTTAGCCTCCTGAGTAGCTGGGACTAATGTGTGCACCACCTTGCCTGGATAATTTAAAAAATATATTTTGTAGAGACAGCCTCTTACTATGTTGCCCAAGCTGGTCTCAAACTCCTGGCCTCAAGCAATTCTCTTGCCTTGGTCTCCCAAAGAGCTAGGATTACAAGCCTGAGCCACCATGCCCAGCCTGAGTTGTTTCTCCTAAACCTCACAACATCATGCCGAGGTCAGTGCTGTTATTACCTTGCTATAGATCATACAGCCAAGAAGTTATAGGGCTGGGATTTGAAATCAGGTTCAACTCCAAATCCCATACTCTTAACCACTACATTGCACTTCTGGGAATTAATGTAATTCAAATTTAATCAAGGTCTGTGAAGAACTTTCTAACCTAAGGTGCCTAGGTGAGGAAGTCAGACAGTTAGATGTGCAAGAACCTATATGCACACACAGTCTGGCAAGAACTTTGAGCCAGAGTGGGTCTCAAGCTGTCAGTGCCCACTGCTAAGCAGGCCAGGTAAATGCCTCCAGGCAGTGATTACTCTTGTGTGTAGTAAAGTAGTGGCTGGAAGGGGACAAGAGGGGACTTCTGGTTTTTTATCTGGATGACACGTATGTTCAGTGTCTGAAAATTCATTGAGCTATAATTTTTTTTTCTTTTGAGATAGGGTCTTGCTCTGTCACCAAGGCTGTAGTGCAGTATCATGATTTCAGCTTACTGCAGCCTCAACCTCCCGGGCTCAAGCAATCCTCCCAGCTCAGCCTCCTAAGTAGCTGGGACCATAGGCACATGCCACCACACCTGGCTAATTTTTTAAATTTTTTTGTAGAGATGGGGTCTCACTATGTTGTCCAAGCTGGTCTTAAACTCCTGGGCTCAAGCGATCCTCCCACCTCAGCCTCCCAAAATGCTGGGATTATAGGCATGAGTCACCACACGCAGCTTAGCTATAAATGTAAGCATTGTGCACTTTCTGCTTTTTTAAAGGCATGTAGCATTCTAGGAAGATAGAGTAGTTCCTTGTGGTGAGTTCCTTGGGTTTTCACTTTCTTTTTTTGGGTGTGCTTTTTGCCTCCTATATCCCTGACTTGGAGCTGAAGAAGCTGACAACATGGAAATGCCAATGGGTTTAGACCAAAACAAAGTCTTCTCTGTCTCAGCAAAGGACCAGAAAAAGGGCAGCCTAGAAAGACAGAAAGTTTTAAATGCTGATCACTCCATTGTAGCTACACACCACAAGGAAAATTGTGCCCACCCGCCCCCCCCCCCCGCCCCACCCCACACCAGCAAAGCCTGAGTGGAGAGCAGGGACTTCATGTAATGAGACACCCACCTGCAGCCCCTGCTAGGGTAGGTGTCAGAGAAGTCCAAGTAGGAAGCTGGGACTTTCTTCCCCGCTGAATGGTAACAATATCCTGCCTCCAGTGGTGTCAGTGGAGACCACGTGGAGAGGCTGGACTTCCACCCCTACTAGGCTGTAATAAGGTGAGCCTCCCCTTCCTTGCTGGGGTGGTGTCAGAAGATCTAGAGGAATGTTGATTTGACCACCACCTAGCAGTAAGAAGGTCACCAGGTTATGGGTGAGGCTTCTTACACACATCTCCCAAATTTTCTGTGATGCTGTTGTAAAATATCTATAATTGTTAAAAGACTCATTTTTTTTCCGTTAGACTCTAGAGTCTTTTTTTAAAGAAGGAGACTGGGTCTCATTGTGTTGCCCAGGCTGGATTTGAACTCCTGGGCTCAAGCAATCCTTCCATCTTAGCCTCCCAAGTAGCTGGGATTACAGGCACTAGAGCCTTCTTTGTTGGCTTCTATTTTTCTCCTTTAGATATCTCATAACCCAAATTTATATCTTCTGCATTTAATACGCTTAATTTCTTCATTGTTCCCTAGCTTTCCTTCCATTCCATAACCTCTCCCACAGTGTCCTTGTCCTCTTAAGACAAACACCCAGGATATTTAAGGCTGGCCTAGTTTACAGCCCCATTGCTTCAGCTTCTTGACTATCTGAAGATGGCATTTGGGCAAAAATGTATTGATGATCAAAATCTCTGCTAGCTACCATGGCTGCCTGTTCAGTCCTCCTGGTGAGGTCCCTCAGGCACCTTAAACTTAGCAGTTCCTAAACTTCAGCCTCATCTCCTGTGCTGCTCAGTACCAGCATCCACCAGTCACTCAGGCCAGAAAAATGGAAGTTGTCCTTGACTCCTCCCTCTCCTCCAATCCCTACATTGAAACATCACCAATTTCTGTTGAATTTTCCTCCAAAATATATTGTAAATTGTTCTTCTGTCCCACCAGCACTTTTCTCACCTCAGCCACCTTCCTCTCCCACTTGGGCAATGCACAGCTTCCTAACCAAACTCCTTCCTCTACATTTGCCCCTTCCCAACCCATTCTTCACATTACTGCAAGTCTATTTTAAAATCGAAATCTCATCCTGTTGATGCCCCGTTTAAAATGCTCAATGGCTCCTCTTCACTCCTAGGATAAAATTCAGACTCCCTAGTGTGTCTTACAAGTAGGGTTACTGTATAATTTACCACCGAAATCAGGACCCTTTTGAGAGTGAAGGGGGTTGCTGGTAATAAGTATGCAGGGACAACAGACATATGTACACTCTCCTTATACAGTCCCTTATGATCTAGTCTCACCAGCTCACCCCTCATCACAGCTCTTCATCCTACCCGAAAATACACACACACACACGCCACTTCTTTTGGAGTATCCAGGTAAACGTGCTATTCTGCCTGCCTGAAACACCCTTCTCTTCACTCGCTCTTTGGCCAACTTCTAGTCAACTACTTCAAAAGTCAAAGTATTTTTCTCCAGGAAGTCTTTCCTGACTCCCAAGGCTGGCTTAGGTGCCCCCCCCGCAACCCCCCGCACTCCCATAGCATTTTGTTCTTCCCTCATCATAGTACTTATCACACCACATTGTAATTACCCATTTCCCTATCTGTTTCTTCCTCTACATCAAGTGCATCTCAGGGTCAAGGACCATGTTAGGCCGCTTCTGCATTCCTAGCGTCTAGCACAGTGCTTGGTGTGTGAAAATGCACTGAGCTATGCCCTTAGGGCGTGCACACATTCCTGTCTGCTGAATGAGTGTGGACTGGGCACGGTGTTGTCCCCTGGTTGCGGAGGACATACAGGGGAAGAGCGGACCAGGAAGACCGACAGGTGCTTCGGCTGCCGCTCCTCCCACTGCTGGAGCCCCCAGTCCTGTTGCCCTGGGTGCCCCTTCCCTCCATCCTCTCTACTAGGCGCCCCCTAGTGGCAGATGGGCAGCAGTGGCAGGCCCTGTGAACCAGGTGGCGGCGGCAGGAAAGGAAGCGAGTGTGTACGTGGAGGGGGTGTCCTCAGCCAGGAGGCAGCTGTGCAGCCAGTCCTAGGAAAAGCCGGGATGAGGTTTTGGCCAGGGAAGCCCTCCCGTCACCGTGCTCCTTCTCTGCCTCACTGCAGCCCCTCCCACACCACAAAGTCCCCGCCCATTGTTATCATTAGAGGCTCTACCCCAAGAATTTTGAGGGCGATGACTAAAATTGGGCTGTGTGGCTCCAGGCTGCTTACAAGCGGGAAAATCTCTGCTCAGCATATTGCCCAGGAGGAATGGATTGGTCAGACCTGGCTGGCCTGTTTTATCTTCAAACCCTGAATCAGAGCCACACCATGAGTGAGCTCATGTCAACTCTATGGGTGAAGCACCAAGAACCCAGCCGCAGCAGTTAGTGGAAACGCCAGAGCGGGGAGGGGTGGGGACTTGGCTAAGAAGATAAAATCTTGAGCCAGTCAGAAAACAACAACAAAAAACACAACGGGCCTGAGGGAATAAGGCCTATTGTCACCCTGTACAGTTTCAGCTATTTCTGCTTCAAAATGAGCTTCCCCTTATTTTTTATAGTTGGCAGCTGAGCTATTGGAGGAATGAATATATTGGGGAAGAAAAGCTCAGGAAAGGGGAAGGACGGGGAGAGAAGTCTGACTGTCAGTGGAGAGTCTCTGGTTTTCCTTAGGGCACGGGGTGGGGGGACAGTAGACCAAGGAGTGGGCATACAGTAGCCCATGAGCACTGAGGACTAGGGAAGGAGGAGCCACACCCACAGGGGCAGGTTTCTGAGTCACAGGCTCATTCCTGCCTCAGCCTCCCAAAGTGCTGGGATTACAGGTGTGAGCCACCGCACTCACGCACTATTTATTTCCTGGCTCCTAGAACTGAACACTTATTTTAAAAAATAACTTCATAGGACGGGCACGGTGGCTCACGCCTGTAATCCCAGCACTTTGGGAGGCTGAGGCAGGTGGATCACTTGAGGTCAGGAGTTCAAGACGAGCCTGACCAACACGGTGAATCCCCATCTCTACTGAAAATACAAAAATTAGCCAGGTGTGGTGGCGGGCACCTGTAATCCCAGCTTCTCAGGAGGCTGAGGCACAAGAATGGCTTGAACCTGGGAGGCGGAGGTTGCAGCGAGCCGAGGTTGCACCACTGCACTCCAGGCTGGGCTAAAGTGAGACTCTGTCTTAAACCCACACTTTAAAACTTTATAGCAACAAATAGCAGTTGAAGAGTTGTAAAGAGTCAAGTAAATGTTATAAACACAAAAAGAAATGCTCGAGCCAAGATTTTACACAGTATCAAGCTTTATCTGCCATAATTTGGAGCACAATTTGCTTTATTCTTAAACAAGGAGTCTCAGAGTGGTAAAAAAAAAAATCTGCAAGAGAAAAACAAGCCTCCAAACACAGTGGAGGCAAAGCAGAGGGAGAATCTCTGGCTGTAGCACTCTTGAGTTTTAAACCACCCCTGCCAAGACAGAAGCCACTTGTTTCAAACAGCAGCATCCATTCCATGTCATACCCCCTCACCTCCCTGCATTCTCAGGACCAGAGAAAAAGCTCAGCAACTCCCTAAGTTGGTGCCTCTATAAAAGATTTTTTTCATCTAAGTTGGGGCTGCTAGTCCTGGTCTTCTTTCCAGATTTGGATACCAAGTGTTTTCTGCTAAAAGTGTTAACTTGTATATTAATCGCATGTAGCCCTTAACAACCTGAAGGCATTAAAATCATAAAAAGCCTGAAATCCCAGAAAAGCATCATTTTCCTATTGCCATGCCCTCCTGCCATCTCATCCTTACTAGTTCTCAGTTGTGGGGGAGAACAAAGAGACCTCTAGAAGGGAATCTGGTTATTGGAGGCACCTCCCTTACAAAAAACTTGAAGTGAGGCTGAGGAGAGGAAGCTTTGCATTACTGCCCTGGGGACCACCACTCATAGAGATGTTGAGTAAACATTCTATGTGTGAAAAGCAGCCATTACATTAGGTCAGGAAACAGAGCCAGCCTCCTACCCTTGCTTTAGTCTGTACCTCCATTCTTCAGACAGGTGTTCAAGGGCAATCATGTAGCTATCACAACTAGAGTTTCTTGTCAACTGTGCTCGCTGCAACTCCACTTAGCTTTGGTGCTGCCTCCTCCTCATGCCCTGGCAGGTCTGCTCCTGCTACTATTCCCCACAGTCAAGAACTGCTTTGAGGCTAGGCACCGTGGCTCACGCCTGTAATCCCAGCACTTTGGGAGGCCGAGGCAGGTGGATCACCTGAGGTCGAGAGTCCGAGACCAGCCTGGACAACATGGTAAAACCCCATCTCTACTAAAAATACAAAAATTAGCCAGCTACTTGGGAGGCTGAGGCAGGAAAATCACATGAACCCGGGAGGTGGAGGTTGCAGTGAGCTGAGATCACGCCACTGCACTCCAGCCTGAGCAACAGAGTGATTCTCAAAAATCAAAAACAAAAACAAAAAACAGAACTGCTTTGAAAGGGATCAAAGTTGGGGACTGGGCCTTTTTTGAATAATCTCAAAACCTCATCCTAGGAAATGAATTACCCAAAGGGGCCCACAAGAGAGATCTTAATGTCAAAATATTCTGTAACAATGAGACCTGACCCACTGATCCAATACTTTAGGAAACAGCATGATGAGCAAGTGAAGGCATTGGTGCTTCACATCAGCTTCTCCCAGAGCAAAGATCTGAGATTAAAGAGGTCTAGAGGGTTAGAGGCACGCATTTCACAGTATACTTTAGTCCCTCTTGAATCACTTTTATCAAAGAGCTAGCTGTAAAATAGATATCCCGATATCCAACAAAAGCAAAAACAAAATAAAAAAAGTAGACCTGGGCTTCACAAATAAGGAAGCACTCTTCATGAAGCTCTGTAGCCATGTAGCTTCCCAAAGTAAAAGAGCACCCTTATTTGATGATGGGCCAAGAAACTCACTTAAGGCCGCCATGGTTGCTCATGCCTGTAATCCGAGCACCTTGCAAGGCCAAGGTGGGCGGATCACTTGAGGCCAGGAGTTTGAGACCAGCCTGAGCAACATGGCAAAACCCTGTCTCTACTAAAAATACAAAAATTAGCTAGGCGTGATGGTGCACACCTGTAATTCCAGATAACCTGTAATCCCTCTCGAGGCTGAGGCAGGAGAATCACTTGAACCCAGGAGGTGGAGGTTGCAGTGAGCCAAGATCGAGCCACTGCACTCCAGCCTGGGTGACACAGCAAGAGAAAGATGAAAGACAGACAGACAGAAAGAGAGAGAGAGAGAGAAAGAGAAGGAAGGAAATAAAAAGGAAGAAAGAGAGATAAAGGGAAAGAAAGAAAAAAGAGAAAGGAAAGAAAGAAGGAAACTTAAAATTTTGGAATGCATAATAATTCATCCTTAAATTTTGCACATTTACCTTCTCAAAATAGTTCTTATTTAGAACGGATGAAAGTAAATGCCCAGCCAGGCACGCTGGCTCACGCCTGTAATCCCAGCACTTTGGGAGGCTGAGGCGGGCAGATCACCTGAGGTCAGGAGTTCAAGACCAGCCTGACCAACATGGTGAAACCCCATCTCTACTAAAAATATAAAATTAGCTGGGCATGGTGGCACATGCCTGTAAATTCTAGCTATTCAGGAGGCTGAGCAGGAGAATTGCTTGAACCTGGGAGGCAGAGGTTGCAGTGAGCCAAGAT
>NW_026655074.1:0-7606 GCF_009828535.3 Hylobates moloch
GGCTGAGGCAGGAGAACTGCTTGACCCCGGGAGGCGGAGGTTGCAGTGAGCCGAGATCGCACCACTGTACTCCAGCCTGAGCGACAGACTCCGTCTCAAAAAACACACAAACAAAAAATCCTTTCCATGTTTCCTCCTGCAAGTGAGTGGGTAAGTCACACTGAGCTCAAAGGAGAAGCCAACACATCTTTAACCAACCAGAGACACAACCCAAAGTCAGTGTCACTGAACCTGGAGGCTGGGGCGGGGTCAGTGCAGAGCAAAGAGGACCTCACTGCCCAGGCAGTCTGTGCTCTCCAGAGAGACCGTCCAGTACCGCAGGACTGGCACCTGCACTCCGGAAGGGGTGAGCAGACAGCCTGCTGCCACGACTTACCTCCTGAGCCCAGAAGTGAAGATTTTATGAACAGACAGCGGTTGACGTACTCGCCCTCCTTCTGCTGGCGCTTGTAGATGAACTCATATTCAATAGAGCCCTTATTATAAATGACGTACTTGTAAGGAATGTGTTTATCTAGGTGCTTCTTGGAAATGACGACACTGCCATCAACAAGAACGCCGTCATGATGTAAGTTTCTGTGAATGAACAGGATACGGTTGGTTATCCAAAATTCCTACCCCGGAAATTTTAGTTATTCTCAAACGTAGCAAGGAGTGCAAAGCTATAAATCGATACGGACCAAGAGGAGGCAAGGCTGGGTTCAGTGGCCCACGCCTGAAATCCCAACACCATGGGAGGCTAAGGCGGGAGGACTTCTTGAGTCCAGGAGGTCAAGGCTGCATTGACCTGTGATCCCACCACTGCACTCCAGCCTGGGTGACAGAGCAAGACTCTGTCTCAGATAAACAAAGCTGGGCATGGTGGCCCAGGAGATTGAGGCTGCAGTGAGTGATGATTGCACTCCAGCCTAGGCAACAGAGCAAGATCCCCTCTCTAAAAAGAAAAAAAAAAATTATAATAAAGAAAGAAAGAATACTTTAAAAAAAAAAAAAAAGGTCCATGATGGAATATGACACCAAAATGCATGGCCAGGAAGAGCTGTCTGAAATATTCATCTTCCGGAACCCGAAGAATGTCATCAACTCACTTGATAAAAATTATTTAAAGGCTGGACGCAGTGGCTCATGCCTGTAATCCCAGCACTTTGGGAGGCCTAGGCAGGCGGATCACTTGAGGTCAGGAGTTTGAGACTAGCCTAGCCAGCATTTAGTAGAAACTGCGTCTCTACTAAAAATACAAAAATTAGCCAGGCATGATGGTGGACGCCTGTAATCCCAGCTACTTGGGAGCTGAGGCATGAGAATCGCTTGAACCCAGGAGGCGGAGGCTGCAGTGAGCCGAGATCGTGCCATCACACTCCAGCCTGGGTGACACAGCAAGACTCTGTCTCAAAAAAAAAAAAAAAATTTTTTTTAAATACGTGTCACAGGCTGGGCATCCTATGCCTTCCCTGAGGGATTCCTCCCAAGCGTACAGACACGCTCACCTGGTGTAGTGCAGCTCACAGACATTCCTGGCCCATTTCGGCTCCCCAAATTCTCCTCCTCCTCTGATGAAGACTTTATGGTGTTCGGGATTGAATGAGAAATGATGAGAGATGATGGCGTGGAAGTACACGGTGACTCCTCCGCCCGGGCTCAGCGTGCTGGTGGAAAACCAAAACAGAAATCTGATTCCCGTGAGATCTGTCCACCTTCCATGTGCATGCACACACATGCACACACACACGTGCACACATACACGTGCATGCAGGTGCACGTGCATGCACACATGCATTCACACACGCATATGCACACACGCGCACATGCACACACACGTGCATACACACACGTGCAACGCACACGCACTCACACACATACACACGTACATGCATACGCACACACGCGTGCATACACGTGCACATGAACGTACACATACATGCACACACACGTGCACACACACCCACATGCACACACACAGGCACATGGTCCTTGTGTTCGTAATGCACATTATCACACCCCAGCAAACATGTAAGCACGTCCACGTCTGACACACTATCCCCCATGGGGTCCTCTCTTCGCTGCCTCCAAAATGGAGGAAGAAGAGGTGGCCAATCCCTGCCCATCTCTGAAGTGCCGGGGACAGTGGCAGGAGGCACCAGCAGGTGTCTGGGCCAGAACAGCCCCTCTCCTGAGTTCCCAAAGGCCCACGCTGGCTCCAGGATCCCAGGGGCTATTAGGAAACAAGAAACTGGCACAGGTGCCTGCTCCTGTCCACCTCCTAAGTGGGCCCCTTTTCCCCCAAAGTTAAACTTGCCAAAACAGCTGACTAGAAGGGCAGCCTGGATGTCCCCTGGGAGTTGTGCAGGGCTCTCAGGCAGGGTCTCCTTTGCCCCCCTGCGGGGGCATCCCTACCTTGCCTTCACTTCCTGGACACTTGTTTTCTGTTTTTTTTGCTTCTCCTTTTTCACAGCAGCTGCTGCACTTCTGTTCTTCCCCTCTGGCTTCTTGAGGTCTTCAGGCTCCCCTTGTTCATTTTTACCGACTTTTTCTGCAGCAGCAGCCGTCTCGTCCTCAGTCTTGGTCTCAGCTTCCTGGAACAAGGAAACAAACCCTGACCTTCAAGGCCGGCCTCCACATTTTCTTTCTTTTTTTTTTTTTTTGAGACAGAGTCTCCCTCTTATTACCAAGGCTGGAGTGCAGTACTGCGATCTCAGCTCACTGCAACTTCCACCTCCCAGGCTCAAGGAATTCTCCTGCGACAGCCTCCCGGGTAGCTGGGATTACAGGCACACACCACCACGGCCGGCTAATTTTTGTATTTTTAGTACAGATGGGGTTTCACCATGTTGGCCAGGCTGGTCTTGAACTCCTGACCTCAGGTGATGCACCCACCTGGGCCTCCCAAAGTGCAGGGATTATAGGTGTGAGCTACCACGCCCGGCCCAGCCTCCACATTGACCCCTACAGGGGATGCTTCTCACAGCGGCCAGAGTGGTCACCACCCTTCCCTGCTCGGGACCTTCCACTGCCGTTGGGGCCACTAATCACAGCCTCCAGAGGCGCCGCTCTCCATCCTCATCGGTGGCCCCTCCTCCCCCAACTCCTCCTGGGGGCACTGGCGTCCCTGCCACTCTGGGGACAGGCCCACCCCACACTACCCCAGGACCTCTGCACATGACCTTCCCGTTGTCTGGGACACATCCCAGACACCTCCGGGGACCATCCCTCACCACCTCCTCAGAGAGGCCTCGCCCGGCCACTCGGGCTGTGGGGGCCACGGTACCTCGGGGCCCACCTGGGTGCCCTCTCTCCCCTCCGTCCCTCCCTCCACGCTCTTCTCACTGCTGAAGCCGGTTTCTTGACTGTCTCTCCGCTAGAATGTGAGCACCCCGAAGGCCAGAGCTTTGTCTGAATCACGGCTATATCCCCAGCACTTAAATACTTGCTGAATAATTAAATAAAAGAGGCGCAGCCGTGAGCAGGAGGAGGGCCTCCTGGAGCCGGCAGGCAGGAAGGAGACGCACCTGGCAGTGTGTTTTGGAAGCAGGAGTGGTTGCTGGCGGCTCTTTCGTTCTCTGGGTCTTCTCTTTCACTTCCTCCCCGGCCCCTTTAACTGCATTGGCTGGCTGAGCTGCAGCATCAACTGCCTGAAAGACCCCAAACGCCAGAGCCAAGGTGACAAAATGGGCCAGGGTGACTCCGACTCAATGGTTTAAGGGGCAGCATCCACCACAAGCCGAGGGACAGGGTGGGCCGGCATCCCTGGTGGAGGGGCAGCCCTCCCACTCCCACCCAGGGAGCAGGGCCCAGAGGACGCCCTCCCTGGCAAGGAAGCAACACCAGCACCTTGCAGCAGAGCCCAGGTGCCGAGAGCTCGGTGCCACTCCCGGGCCACCTCTCCCGGATGACTCACCGTAGAGGCTGGGGCCCCTGCCTGCTGCTGGGTGGTCTGCGGTTCTGTCCCAGGCTCAGAGCTGCCTCCTTTTGACTCAGGCAACAGGAGTGCCTGGGCAGCATCTTCAGTCCTAGAATGGCCTTCACCAGCAGAGGTGGGGGGACCGGTCCCCTCCTGGGACAGGCCTCTGCCCCCAAAGGGGATGGAAGCGTCCTGGTCCTCCCCTTCCGTGTGGTCCTGGGATTGGGGGCTGCTCTGAGCCTCACTTCCTGTGGCCACTCCTGCCTCTCCCAAAGCCTGAGCCTGCAGGGGGCTGTCGCCAACCTCGGTGGGCGCAAAGAGGCCGTCACCCTCCAGTGGCGTGGTGGCTGTGCCCAGGGGCTGGCTCGGCTGGCCAGTGGGGCCACTCTGCTGGGCTTGGCTGTGGGGCAGGGCTGTGTCCCGAGGCCTCGGGTTTGAAAGCAAAGTCAGGTGACAGGGGCTGGCAGGAGACAGGGGCGAGGAAGCCAGCTCTGAGGAATCGGAGTTGTTCCGTCTCTTTTCCTTCTTCCTTTTCTTCTTTTTGCTCTAAACAGAAAGAGAGACACTCACTCTATTTCTTAGATTTACTCCCCTCTAGCCCATGTTTCCCTCCAACTTTCTCTTCCATTTCTCAACTACATCAAGCTTGGCTCGACCAAAGTACCTAACATCTGTTAAATCTGCAATTTCCTGGAAAGAGTGAAATTAAGAAACAAAAGTGGGGGGTGGGCAGGGTCGGGGCAAGTGGCCTTGAAGCGCTCGCCACACTCAGCAAGGTCACGGCCGGGCTGAGACCCTCACACGGGCTCACTGCTTATTGGACATCCACTGAGATGGATTTTTATTTATTTATTTATTTGAGACAAGGTCTCCCTCTGTCGCCCAGGCTGGAGTATAGTGGTGCAAACCCGGCTCACGGTAACCTTGACCTCCTGGACTCAAGTGACCCTCCCCTATCAACCTCCTGAGTAGCTGAGACTATAGGTGAGCATCACTGCGCCCAGCTAATTTTTTGTTTGTTTGTTTTTGGTAGAAACGGGGTTTCATCATGTTGCCCAAGCTAGTTTTGAACTCTCAGCCTCAAGCGATCTGCCCATCTCGGCCTCCCAAATTCCTGGGATTACAAGCGTGAACCACCGTTCCCAGCTGGTTTTAAAAAATGCTCTGTAGAGACAGAGTCTCACCATGTTGCTCAGGCTGGTCTCTAACACCTAGGCTCAGGCACTCCTCCCGTCTTGGCCTCCTAAAGTGTGGGATTACACACGTGAGCCACCGTGCCTGGCCTGGTTTTGAACATCAGAAAGCACACACAGGCTTTCCACGTTTTATGCACCTCTATAAAAATATTTCGTACATAAAATTTGAAATGAGAAGGATGAGACAAAAAGTGAGTAGCAGCTCCCACCGCACCCTCAGCAGGCACAGCCAGGCTCAAAGGCACATCCAGGTTCAGGGGTACGGTCCCTACCTTGGAACCAGGACTGCAGCTGGTGGGAGGAGGCTACCAGGACCCTGGGACCCCACAGGCATCTCCCAGGGGGCAGAACTCAGGGGTGCATGCTGATCGGGTCAGTACAGGAAAGTGATTTGTAGCTCCCCTGAAACCTGGTGGTGTGTGATGAGGGCTCTGAACTGCCAGGCAGCAGGTGTGAACCTGTGCCCACTCCACGCCCCCCACCTCCTGCACCCACATACCCGGGAAGACCTGCACACACTGAGGTGCAGCCCGGGGGCGAATCCACCCTCTCCTCAGCAACTGGTATCCAGGGGACCAGGAAACGCCACAGGATCCTGTCACTGCCACTTCAGGAGCCCCTCGGCTGATGGCTGGCCCCTGTGTGGCCCCAGGAGGAGGCTGCATTCCCACCCACCCAGGGCATGACGAGGCCGCAGCTGGACAGGGCTGCACCCCAGGGCTTCCCCAGGCCACAGCTTGGCTCCAGCCTCCCGCTCAGCCTGTGTCCGATGCCGACCCCAGGCCACCAACCCACCACACCGCTGAGAGCACCTGGTCCCATTCCTGGGAGCAAGCACCGCCGCTGAAATGGCACACTTGGTGCGTTTGGGTGCGGACAGGGGAGACTCACTCCCAGCACAGGCTGACTCTAAAACAGGGCCTCACTGAGATCTGGCCACTGCACTCCATCCTGGGCGACAGAGTGAGACTCCATCTCAAAAATTAAAAAATAGGTCGGGTGCGGTGGCTCAGGCCTGTAATCCTAGCACTTTGGGAGGCCGAGGCAGGTGGATCACTGGAGGTCAGGAGCTCGCCACAGCCTGGCCAACATGGTGAGATCCCCCGTCTCCACTAAACATACAAAAAATTAGCTGGGCGTGGTGGCGGGTGCCTGTAATCCCAGCTACTTGGGAGGCTGAGGCAGGAGAATCGCTTGAACCCAGGAGGTGGAGGTTACAGTCAGCCGATATTACGAAACTGCACTCCACCCTGAGCAATAGAGCAAGACCCAGTCTCAAAAAAAAAAAAAAAAAACCAACTGCAGAAGCAACTGCAGAAGAAGAGTCTGGGGCTGGGGCCCAGCACTGGAGAGTGGCTGGGCCCCAGGACAGGCTGTCATTAGGACAGGTGTCAGCCTCTGAATGATAGGCTGGTCAGCTGCCGGGGGACCTGCTGAGAGGGGGAAGCAAGAGGCCGTCAAGAAACACGCAGGTGCTGCACAACTCTTCACTGCAGGCACCCAACGTCCTCAGTGTGCTGAGGAGACCTGGCATGGGGTCCCAGCCGTGAAGACAGCCTCGCCTCGGAGAGGCAATGACACTGTCCCTGCCCGGCCAGCTGCCTGGTACCTCCGGGACTGCCATGCAGTGGCGTCTGGGCTCGGTTTAGAGGGCCTGCCTGAGTTCCCATCCAGCTCACCCCATGCTGCAATGGCTGGGCAACCCCAGGTGGGTCACTGAGCCACCATGGGCCTCAGTTTCCCCATCTTTAAAGTGGAGACGCAGATGTGTCCACATCAGAGCATCACTGAGGGTGACCAAATGGGACAAAGCACACGGAGAGTTGTAGGATATTGCCTGGCACACGCAAGGCCGCCATCAGTGATGCTGTGGTCACGGCCACTGTCCACACACAGCAGGTGTTTGTGGCCACCTGGTGACAGCACTGGATGGCCCATCCTGAGGAATGGTCCCTTGGCTCTCCCTGTTCTCGGCCGCATGGTTTGAGTAACATCAGCTTTACTCCAGGCCCCAGGGGCAGCTCTTGTGCGTGGGCTGGTGTCAACCACTGACGTCTATCATCCTGGCCATGGGGACCCACTGGGGGATTGGACCGTGAGCCAATCAGAGCCAATGAGATTTGAGGAAACGCTTCCTCTCTCCAGAGGAATCAATCACCAGAGGAGGCGCTCTCTTGTCCCCTGAAGGACAGAGTAGCAGGTGGATCACAGGGGAAGCCACCGTGTGGCACGAGGGCGTAACGGGAAACAGCTGATGAGAGGCTCAGTGGGGAAGCCACGTCTGTCTGGAAGGCAGAGTAGACAGGGCCGGAGATGCCTGCACCAAGCCCCACCTGCAGGCTCAGGGTTCATCAGGTGTATCCATAATAAACTCCCTCAATGGGATTAGAAAGGCGGAGCTGGGCTTTCCATTATTTGCAATTCAAAGGCTTTTTTTTCTTTTTCTTTTTTTGAGATGGAGTCTCGCTCTGTCACCCAGGCTGGAGGGCAGTGGCGCAATCTCAGCTCACTG
>NW_026655075.1:0-3042 GCF_009828535.3 Hylobates moloch
GAAACTGAACAACCTGCTCCTGAATGACTACTGGGTACATAATGAAAAGAAGGCAGAAATAAAGATGTTCTTTGAAACCAATGAGAACAAAGACACAACATATCAGAATCTCTGGGACATATTCAAAGCAGTGTGTAGAGGGAAATTTATAGCACTAAATGCCCACAAGAGAAAGCAGGAAAGATCTAAAATTGACACCGTAACATCACAATTAAAAGAATGAGAGAAGCAAGAGCAAACACATTCAAAAGCTAGCAGAAGGCAAGAAATAACTAAGATTAGAGCTGAACTGAAGGAAATAGAGACACAAAGAACCCTCCGAAAAATCAGTGAATCCAGGAGCTGATTTTTTGAAAAGATCAAAAAAATTGATAGAACCGCTAGCAAGACTAATAAAGAAGAAAAGAGAGAAGAGTCAAATAGACGCAATAAAAAATGATAAAGGAGATATCACCACCTATCTGACTGAAATGCAAACTACCATCAGAGAATACTATAAACACCTCTATGCAAATAAACTAGAAAATCTAGAAGAAACGGATAAATTCCTCGACATATACAGCCTCCCAAGACTAAACTAGGAAGAATTTGAATCTCTGGATAGACCAATAACAGGCTCTGAAATTGAGGCAATAATTAATAGCTTACCAACCAAAAAAAGTCCTAGACCAGATTGATTCATAGCCGAATTCTACCAGAGGTACAAGGAGGAGGTGGTACCATTTCTTCTGAAACTATTCCAATCAATAGAAAAACAGGGAATCCTCCTTAACTCATTTTATGAGACCAGCATCATCCCAATACCAAAGCCTGGCAGAGACACAACAAAAAAAGAGAACTTTAGACCAATATCCCTGATGAACATTGATGCAAATATCCCCAATAAAATACTGGCAAACCAAATCCAGCTGCACATGAAAATGCTTATCCTCCATTATCAAGTGGGGTTCAACCCTGGGATGCAAACCTGGTTCAACATATGCAAATTAATAAACAAAATCCAGCATATAAACAGAACCAGTGACAAAAAACATATGATTATATCTATAGATGCAGAAAAGGCCTTTGACAAAATTCAACCACCCTTCATTCTAAAAACTCTCAATGAATTAGGTATTGATGGGATGTATCTCAAAATAATAAGAGCTATAACAAACCCACAGTCAATATCATACTGAATGGTCAAAAACTGGAAGCATTCCCTTTGAAAACGGGCACAAGACAGGGATGCCCTCTCTCACCACTCCTATTCATAGTGCTGGAAGTTCTGGCCAGGGCAATCAGGCAGGGAAGGAAATAAAGGGTATTCGGTTAGGAAAAGAGGAAGTCAAATTGTCCTTGTTTGCAGATGACATGATTGTATATCTAGAAAACCCCATTGTCTCAGCCCAAAATCTCCTTAAGCTGATTAGCAACTTCAGCAAAGTCTCAGGATACAAAATCAATGTGCAAAAATCACAAGAATTCTTATACACCAATAACAGACAGAGAGCCAAATCATGAGTGAACTCCCATTCACAATTGCTTCAAAGAGAATAAAATACCTAGGAATCCAGCTTACAAGAGACGTGAAGGATGTCTTCAAGGAGAACTACAAACCACTGCTCAATGAAATAAAAGAGGATAAAAGCAAATGGAAGAACATTCTGTGCTCATAGGTAGGAAGAAACAATATTGTGAAAATGGCCATACCGCCCAGGGTCATTTATAGATTCAATGCCATCCCTATCATCAAGCTACCAAGGACTTTCTTCACAGAATTGGAAAAAAGTACTTTAAAGTTTGTAAGGAACCATGAAAGAGCCCACATTGCCAAGACAGTCCTAAGCCAAAAGAACAAAGCTGGAAGCATCATGCTACCTGACTTCAAACTATACTACAAGGCTACAGAAACCAAAACAGCATGGTACTGGTACCACAACAGAGAGATAGATCAATGGAACAGAACAGAGCCCTCAGAAATAATGCTGTATATCTACAACCATCTGATCTTTGACAAACTTGAAAAAAAACAAGCAATGGGGAAAGGATTCCCTGTTTAATAAATGGTGCTTGGAAAACGGGCTAGCCATATGTAGACAGCTGAAACTGGATCCCTTCCTTACACCTTATACAAAAATTAATTCAAGATGGATTAAAGACTTACATTTTAGACCTAAAACCACAAAAACCTTAGAAGAAAACCTAGGCAATACCATTCAGGACACAGTCATGAGTAAGGACTTCATGTCTAAAACACCAAAAGCAATGGCAAGAAAAGCCAAAATTGACAAATGGGATCTAATTAAACTGAAGAGCTTCTGCACAGCAAAAGAAACTACCATCAGAGTGAACAGGCAACCTAGAGATTGGGACAAAATTTTTGCAATCTGCTCATCTGACAAAGGGTTAATATCCAGAATCTACAATGAACACAAACAAATCTACAAGAAAAAAACAAACAACCCCATCCAAAAGTGGGCAAGGGATATGAACAGACACTTCTCAAAAGAAGACATTTATGCAGCCAAAAAACACATGAAAAAATACTCATCCTCACTGGCCATCAGAGAAATGCAAATCAAAACCACAATGAGATACCATCTCACACCAGTTAGAATGGCGATCATGAAAAAGTCAGGAAACAACAGGTACTGGAGAGGATGTGGAGAAATAGGAACACTTTTTCACTGTTGATGAGACTGTAAACTAGTTCAACCATTGTGGAAGTCAGTGTGGTGATTGCTCAGGGATCTAGAACTAGAAATACCAATTGACCCAGCCATCCCATTACTGGGTATATACCCAAAGGATAATAAATCATGCTGCTATAAAGACACGTGCACACGTATGTTTATTTTGGCACTGTTCGCAATAGCAAAGACTTGGAACCAAGGCAAATGTCCAACAATGATAGACTGGATTAAGAAAATGTGGCACATATACACCGTGAAATACCATGCAGCCATAATAAAGGATGAGTTCATGTCCTTCGTAGGGACATGGATGAAGCTGGAGACCATCATTCTCAGCAAACTATCACAAGGACAAAAAACCCAACAC
>NW_026655075.1:3108-7605 GCF_009828535.3 Hylobates moloch
ATCACACACCAGAGCCTGTTGAGGGGTGGGGGGAGGGGAGAGTGATAGCATTTGGAGGTATACCCAATGTTAAATGGCGAGTTACTGAGTGCAGCACACCAACATGGCACACGTATACACATGTAACGAACCTGCACATTGTGCACATGTACCCTAAAACTTAAAGTATAATAAAAAAAAGAAGAAAAAAGGTAAATTGAAAAAGAAAAAAAATGGGCAAAGAACCTGGACAGAAATTTCTCAAGAAAAAGAAAAGAAAAAAAGAATCTAAAACATACAAATGGCTAATAGGTACATACAAATTTACCAGCATCACTAATTATTAGGGTAATGCAGATGAAAAACTGCAATGAGATATTATCTCCCATGTGTTAAAGTACTTTATCAAGAAGATAAAAAGGTGAAAAAATTTTGGAGACACTTGGAGATTATGGGAACTCATAAATTCTTGGTCGGAAGATAAATTGTTAGATCCACAATTATGGTATATATTATAGAGATTAAAATTTTAAAATATAGGCAGTGCTTGGTGGCTCATGCCTGTTATCCCAGCACTTTTGGAGGCCGGAGCAGGCAGATCACCTGAGGTCAGGCGTTCGAGACCAGCCTGTCTCTATTAAAAATACAACATTAGCTGGGCCTGGTGGCGAATGCCTGTAATCCCAGTTACTGGGTAAGCTGAAGCAGGAGAATCACTTGAACCTGGGAGGTGGAGGTTGCAGTGAGCCAAGATCGTGCCATTGCACTCTAGCCTAGCAACAAGTGAGAAACTCCATCTCAAAAAACACAACAACAACAACAACAACAACTAAAAATATAGATACCATATGATACAATAATCCCACATTTGGGCACATACCAAAATATGACCTGAAGTAAAGAACTGAAAAGAATAAATAAAAAGAACTGAAATAAATATGTTGGAATGCTAGCTGCATTCTTATGTTTATTTTAGCGTTATTCACAATAACCAACATATAAAATTAACCTAAGTGTCCATCAATGAATAAATTGATAAAGAAAATGCGATGTATTTACACAATGGAATACTATTCAGCCTTAAAAGTGATGGAAATATTATTATTTGCAACAATGTGGATGAATGTGGAGGGCATTATATAAAGTAAAACAAGTCAGCACAAAAAATAAATACCGAATGATTTGACTTACACATGGAATCTAATAAAGTTGAACTCACAGAAGCAGAAAGTAGAATGATGGTTATCAGAAAAGATATGGTGGGAAGGAAGGAAACATGGAGTTGTTACTCACAATATACAAAACTTCGGATAGACAGGGGAAATATGGTTTAAGATCTCTTGCATAGAATGGTGGCTATAATCAACAATAATTTATTGTATATTTCAAAACAACAAACTAAATTTTAAATAACTAGTCACAAAAATTACAGATAAGCTAAGTGCTTAATATGTTAGCTTTCTCTAATCGTTCCACTTTGTACACATTTATCAAAATATGACTTTGTTTCCTATAAAGGTATACAATTATAACTTGTTTAATCAAAATAATAATAACTTTAAAAAGAAATAGACAAACCCATTGCCAAATTATTTTGGAATCTCCAAGGACTCTATAGATCTATAAAAAACTTGAAAAAGAACAAAGTTGGAGTACTCACACTTTCTGATTTCAAACTTAATGCCAAACTACACTAATCCAACCAGTGTGGTACTGGCATAAAGACAAACATATAGGCTGATGGATACAATAGTGAGAAGGAAATAAGCTAAATAGATTATGATCAAGTAATTTTTGACAATGTTGTCTGATGATTCAATACAGAAAGAGCAGTTTATTCAAATAATGTTCCTGAGAAAACTTATCTACACCTGCAAAGAATTAAGTTGGACCTTTACCTTACACAATAAAAGAAAACTGAAACAAAAATTGATCAAAGCCCTAAACACAAAAACTAAAACTGTCAAAGTCTTAGAAGGAATAATTGTGGAAAAGTTTCGTGATGCTGGATTTGGAAATGTTTTTTTTAGATATAAAACTAAAATCATAGACAAGAAAAGAAAAATTAGATAAATTGGACTTCATTAGTACTAAAATCTTATGTACATGAACGCTGTCAATAGTGAAAACTCAAACTACAGAATCAGAGAAAATATTTGCAAATCAAGTATCTGTTAAGAAATTAATAGTCATAATATGTAAACATCTGTTACAACTCAGCACCAACAAAACCCCATTGAAATGTACAAATTTTTGACTATACATTTCAAAGGACTTGAATGAACATTTCTCTAAATGAAATATATTGTAGCTCAACAAACACATGAGCAGATGTTAAACATCAGTAATCATTGAGAAAACGCAGATCAAACTCCAAATCGGATCCTACTTTATACCCACTAAGATGGATACTAACTAAAAAAAAGTATATAATAAATTTTGGCAAAGATGTAGAGAAATTAGACCCTTGTGTGTTGTTGATGAAAATGTAAAATAATACAGCCACAATGGAAAGCTATGTAAGAACTCCCCCAAAAATAAAAAAAAATTATCATGTAATCAAAAAGTATAAGTGTATATCTAAAAATATTGAAAACAAAGATGAACAGATATTTTTAAACCCATGTTCATAGCAGCTTTATTCACAATAGACAAAAAAATGTTAGAGCAACAAGTGTCCATCAACACTTGACTGAATAAATAAAAGGTGGTGTATACATATGATGGAATATTACTCATCCTTAAAAAGGAGTAACATTCTAAGGCATGCTACAATGTGAATGAACCTTGAAAGAATTATGCCAAGTAAAAAAAGCCACCAACAAAAGGAAAATATTGTATGATTCCTTGTATCTGAGATTCCTAGAATATTAAAATAAATATAGATACAAAGTAGAAAATTTTTTTTCTTATTCATCTGTAGAGTGTCTAACTACTGATGTAGGATAATTGATTTGGTGATCATGTCACCATATGGTCCATGAATAGGCAAAAGGCAAGCCAACATACTTATTACATACTGTGAGGTATAGTAAGAAAATTTATCTAATCTAGAACAGCTTATGTGTATACTCAGAATAAAATTAATAAACATGAATATTAAAAACTTAATTCTCAGCAGGAAATTGAAGCCAATGGATATGTGACCGTCTCAAAATCCCGAAGGCTCATGGAGGAAGACACATGAACCATTTGCTTTCCTGGAGGAAAAAGAAAAAATGTTAACACCATATAAACTGATAGAAACATAAAATTAAAAATAACTATGAAGTGCTGAAGGCCAAGTACAAGCTAGTTTGTCTGAAGCTGGTGGGGGCCACAGTGATATTGAGGTTGATGTCCATTTGCAACCTCTTTTTTTTCCCCCTAGGAATTTCAATAAGTCTCAGGGGGAAGAACAGATCAATTGGAAGACAGCTCTCTCTGCTAGTGCTAAGTCGAGAAGGTGGTAAATAGTCACTGTGACATCTACATAGGCTTAAGTCCCTTGTGGAGAAAACAAGTTTAATTTTTAGGAGAAAAGGATACCAGCAAAGGCCGTTAGTGAAACAGTATTAAAGTTGAAAGGAGGAAAATGTAATCAGCACTATAATCTTTGTCTGACTTAAGAAAAAAGGCCTTAATTTGCAGCAGGGAAGTACTTAAATATATAGACTGTAAATATTGGAGGATACATTTTTGTGGCTTAGAATGGGAATGGGGGAAAATACAAAATAGGACTCTGAGAGAGGGAAAATGAAACACTTGAGACACATCCCTGTGAAATAGAGCTACTGTGCACTCTAAAAGCCAAGGCTTAATTATAACATTAATGAACACCTCTTCAATACATATTATGGACACCCTAACCAGGCATGAGTATAACAGAGAACTATCACTGGGAGAGTTGCAAGAGACAGACTCCTTGAAGAAAAGAAAAAGAAAGATACAAAGTAAAGAGGGGAAAAGGGGGGCGACAAAAACAAGGTCACTGAAGAAATTCATAGCAGCAACAACATAAAAATGTAAAATGCAGTTGAACTCCTAGCTAGATAAACATAAATTCCTACACTATAGTCCTACTTGCCTCAGTCTTAATTTCCCAATAAAACATGCCCAGCTTTCAACATCAAAAAAAATTGTTAGGCATGTTAAAAGGTAAGGGAAAACACAGTCTAAAGAGCCAAGACAATAATTAAGATAATAATCAGATGTGACACATATTTGTAATATAGTTTGAAGTCAAGTAACATGATGCTTCTAGCTTTCTTCTGTGTACTTAGGATTTTCCTGGCTAATCAAGCCTTTTTTGGTTCCATATGAATCTTAAAATAGTTTTTCCAATTCTGTGAAGAATGTCATCGGTAGTTTGAAAGAAATAGCATTGGGGCTGGGTGCAGTGGCTCACGCCTGTAATCCCAGTACTTCGGGAGGCTGAGGCGGGCGGATCACCTGAGGTCAGGAGTTCGAGACCAGCCTGGCCAATATGGTGAAACCGTGTCTCTACTGAAAGAAATATCATTGAATATGTACATTGCT
>NW_026655076.1:0-7603 GCF_009828535.3 Hylobates moloch
AAATGTTGCTGCTGAAATATTTCTGATGAAATACTGCTAATAAAATATATTGTTTTGTGTATAGTAGATATTCAAAGTGTTTTTATAGAATTAAATTGAGAAGTAAAGGCACTAGCTTAATTCCTCTGGTTAAGAATAATTTAGTGGAGGTTGTGCGCGGTGGCTCACGCCTGTAATCTCAGCACTTTGGGAGGCCGAGGTGGGTGGATCACTTGAGGTCAGGAGCTCGAGACCAACCTGGCCAACATGGTGAAATCCTGTCTCTACTAAAAATATAAAAATTAGCTGGGTGTGGTGGTGGATGCCTGTAATCCCAGCTACTCAGGAGGCTGAGGGAGAATGGCTTGAACCCAGGCAGTCGAGGTTGCAATGAGCTGAGATCGCACCACTGCACTCCAGCCTGGGAGACAGAGTGAGATTCCATCTCACCAAAAAAAAAAAAAAAAGGAAAATTATAATAATAATTTAGTGGAGAAGGGACTCAGCTCCACAAATATTGAGTAAATAATGCAAGAGCACAAATTTATTGACAGTGACATAGTTGCTTTTCAATTGCTAATAGATATAGATAATGTATATATAACATTTTTTTTAAATTGGACTTTTATTTAGCAGGTCTGCTGTGCCCCGAATATATGATTTGTATAAAATATAGTAGAATTTAAAAGGATCATCTGCATGCTATCTTAAAAGTCAAATATCAACAAATATATTTGGTTTAATTTCATTCAAAATATTTGAAACTATGTAGCTGAATTAATGCTGATTAACAAGTTTATTGACCATAAGCAGCAAAATCACCATGAAAAAAAAATGCCAAAAATATGTCTTTTCTCCAACCAAGGCGTTTAATAACTCTTGTTCCTCTTACATCAAAGTAGAAAATTCAGCATGAAAAATGACATAAAGTTTTAAATTGGCTCTTAACTGCTTTCTGACAAAAGCACAAACATGATAGTGAATGAGGCAGCCTTTTAATTTTCCTCATTTGTTAAAATCTCCATAAAGTCATCTCTTTATTTTATAATATTCATTTTACTATGCTCCATTCGGTCCCAGAATAATTCATATGGTGTGTAAAACTATAACAAGTAGCTTTATGCGTAGGTTCTCCCCCGCTTTGGAGATTATGATCAGAAAGGCGGTCGCTGTGTCAAAGGCTGTGCTCACATGTGTCCATACTGTTTTCCAAGAACTGACTGGCCTTCTAATAGAATTAGTCATTCAATGTGTAACTATACCACAGAGAAGCAAGATATTTTATTTCCCTCAACATTGCATCCCTAGGGCTTCCAAATTCTTACTTGAGTTCCACAGTTTTCCTTAGCTCCCTTTGCTAACCTGTCTTTGTTTTGGTCCTTCCTCATTTATGCCTTCATGATACATAGAACCACCAGACAATGCATTCATTTACTTCACTTTTTTTTCTGTTTTTTGCTTTTCATAAATGTTTTCGATCTTCTCCCATTGAATTTTGTCAACATTATAGAATCTGTTAACTGCAACAATAAACACAGTCCTAAACTTTACTTCAACTGTTCTCATTAATTAGTGTTCTAATTAGGTTTTACTCTACATAGCATTCCTCTTCGTGTTTTACAAAATCATGTTTTAACCTTTTGCTTATATGTACTCTTCTTTCAAATGTAGAAAAAAAATTAATTAAAAAAGACGGAATCTCTTTTGAATATATAACAAATTCAGATATTGCTAAACCTGCAACTAGATAATTGTGAGCAAAATTAGCTACTGGCTGTTTGTTCTAAAGTAACAAGTGTTTGCCTGTGTCGGTAATCATTTCCACATAAAATTTTGCACTTTTGCACTTTGACAATTAATGAAACCATGCAGTTAAATTATACATGATCATTAGTCATGAAAGAACAAAACGCAAATAAAGAAAACTTAGAAAAAGCAGCCCTCATAAACACTAAATTTTCTAGCCACATAGGAAGATAAGCCTAATGAGCAACCATCTAAAATGCCTTTTTATAGAACTGGTTATACAGTTCAGGTGGGAGATACACTGAGAATTGTCTGCCCTTGTGCGGCACGTTCTGGCAACCCCCAAGAATCCAAGAATCCCTGGTGATGCGGACAGGTGTGGAGCTCCCTGAATGTGCAACTGTTTCCCTCTGGGTGCTTTTTGCCCCTTTCTGCTTCAAAATACAATGTCTCTGGGAAGTGACTTGTCATCTCTCCCAATACCGCCTCCTCCCTGATCTGGCCATAGGTTCCAGGCACTGTTCTAGGCACTGGAGATATAATAGTGAACAAAAGAAAGCCCCTGCCCTCATGGAACTGACTTTCTGCAGGGAGGAGACAGAACAAATACACAAGTAAGTACATACAATTTTAGGTAGTGATACATTCTACCATGAAAAATAAAGTAAGAGAAGGGAATTGAGATTGAGAATCGGAGCTTCCTGTAGTGGTTATTGGAAAAGGCCTCTTTAAGGAGATAGTATTTTATCAGAGACCTGCAAGAAGTGAGGTGGTGAGTTATTTAAATGTCTTGCAGGGATTACCTTTCCAATGAGAAACCAAAAGGTGAAGCCACCAAAGTGAAAACATACTTGTTTCAATGACCAGAAAGGATACCAGTGTGTCTGGGGCAGAGAGGGTGAAGGGAGAGTAGGATGAGTCCAGTACGGTATCAGGGGCCAGATCATGTAAGGTTTTGTAGGCTACAGTAAAGACTTATTTCAGATTTTACTCTGAGGGTACTGGGAAGCCAAGGGTGTTTTTTTGTTTTGGTTTTTGAGACAGGGTCTTGCTCTGTTGCCCAGGCTGGTGTGCAGTGGCACGATTATGGCTTAATGCAGCCTTAATCTCCCGGGCTTAGGCAATCCTCCCACCTCAGGGAGGGTGAGACTACAGGTACACGTCACTATGCCTAGCTATTTTTTTAAAATTTAATTTTGTAGAGATGGAGTCTTACTATGTTGCCCAGACTGGTCTCTAACTCCTGGGTTCAAGCAATTCTCTTGTCTCAGCCTCACAAAATGCTGGGATTACAGGCATGAGCCACCATGCCCGGTCCAAGGGTGGGTTTGGAACTGTAAAAACAAATCACCAAATTGAGAGGTTTTTATGGGCCAGGCACTTAACCCCATCCAACTGCAAGAGAAGCTTAGTTCCAAAGTTCTGGTGACAGAAAAGGAGCATATTTAACACGCTTTGACCTCTGTATTTGTTGTCTACCACTCTACTGTGGCATAACCAATTACCCCAAAACTTAATGTCTTAACACATATTTATTATCTCACAGTTTCCATGGGTCAGATGTTCTGGTGTGATTTAGATGGGTTCTCTGATTTTAGAATCTCTAACAAGGCTGCAATCGAGGTGTCAGCTAAGGCTGCAGTTTCATCTGAAGATTCAATTTTAGGAGGATACACTTCCAAGATAACTTACATGATACATGGCAAAATTCAGTTCCTTAAAGGTTTTTAGTCTGAGGCCTTGGTTCCTCATGACCTGTTGATCAGAGGCGCTTCTCGTGTTTCTTTTTGCCATGTATGCCTCTCCATAAATTATCTTGCAGCATAACAGCAAGCAAGCTACAGAGCAAGAGAGAGTAACAATAAAAGAGACAGAGAGACACACACAGAGAGAGAGAGAGAGAGAGAGAGATAGCAAGATGAAATTCAGTCTTTTGTAATCTTATCATAAAATTGTCATCCCATCACTTTTGCCATATTCTATTGGATAGAAGGAAGTTACTAAGTCCAGCCCACACTTAAGGGGGAGGGGATAACCCAAGGTCATGAATTCTAGCAGGCAGAAATCACTGAGAGCCATGTCAGAAGTTGTCTACCATGTCCTCTATCTGCACGAGGCTCTGCTTAGCCTACAACATCTGAAGCATGGTTCAGACCAAGGCCCAACCCAGGCCCAGAATGTGAAGAGCTGAGGACTTGGGACAAGGTGAGCAGGAGAAAGTCAAAACAGAATATCCTATGTTTAAGAAATCTACAATGTCCAGGAAGATCAGCAAAGTCAGAAAAAAAGAGGCAGGTACCACTGGAGCAGAGGATTGAATTAATCACACTCTTTTGTTACGGGCACATTCTCATCATACGTCCATGCAAACCCTGCTTATGTTTTTATTTATCTATTCTATGCATTCATTCATTCATTCCTTCCTTTTTTATAACAATTTTATTGTATCATAATTCACATACTATAAAATTCACCCATTTGAGGTATACAATTCAACGGTTTTAGTATACTCACAGAGTTTTGCAATTTTACTATAGTCTAAGTTTAGAACATTTTTATCATCCAAAAAAGAAATAACATATCTATTGTTAGCGAAGTTCCATGTCCCCAACTTCCAGCACCTGGCAACCATGAATCTACTTTCTGTCCTTATGGATTTGCCTATTCTAGATATCTCATCTACGTGGAATCATATAACATGTGTGTGTCCATTTGTGTCTGGCTTATTTCGCGAGCATAATGAACCTTTTCAAGGTTCATTCATGTTATAGCCTATATCAATGCTTCATTTCTTTCTTCCTCTCGCTCTCTTTTTTTTTTTTTTGAGACAGAGTCTTTCTCTGTCGCCTGGGCTGGAGTGCAGTGGTGCAATCTCGGTTCACTGCAACCTCTGCCTCCCGGGTTCAAGCGATTCTCCTGGCTCAGCCTCCCGAGTAGCTGGGATTACAGGTGCCCATCACCATGCCCGACTAATTTTTGTATTTTTAGTAGAGATAGGGTTTCACCGTCTTGGCCAGGCTGGTCTTGAACTCCTGACCTCATGATCCACCCGCCTCATCCTCCCAAAGTACTGGGATTACAGGCATGAGCCACCACACCCGCCACTTTATTTCTTTTTATTGCCAAATTACATTTTGTTATATGGGTGTATTTTATTTATCAATTCATCAGTTGATGGACATTTGGCTTGTTTTCACTTTTTGGCTATTATGAATAATGCTGCTATGAACACGTGTCTATTAGTTAATATTATATATATACACGTACCCCTATATGTACATACACATGTACATACATATATGCATACATACATACAAAGACAAAATTGCTGGACCATGGAGACTGTGTATACTTAATTTAACTGAGCAGTATTTGCTTGATTTCTTTGCAATTGGCTGGCCCTGTCTATGTTCCCACAGCAAAGCATGAGAATTCCTATAATACCTCAGCTCTGTCAATACTTGGTAATCTCCGGCTGTCTAATTTTTCCTGTCCAGCAGGTATAAGATGATATTACATAGTTGCTTTAATTTACATTTCTCTGATTATAATGAATTGGAGCATCTTCTCATATGTGTGTTTGCTTTTTGGGTTAACTCCTTTACAAATTACCTGCTTGTATTTTCCATTTTCACACTGCTATCAAAATACTACCCGAGACTGGGTAATTTATAAACAAAAGAGGTTTAATTGACTCACAGTCCTCATGGCTTGGGAGGCCTCAGGAAACTTACAATCAGGGGAAGGGGAAGCAAGGCACCTTCTTCACAAGGTGGCAGGAAGGAGAAGTGCCCAGTGAAGGGAGAAGATCTCCTTATAAAACCATCAGATACTGTGAGAACTCACTCACTATCACGAGAATAGCGTGGGGGAAAATGCCCTCACAATCCAGTCACCTCCCTCCACACGTGGGGATTACAGGTTGAGATAAGATTTGGGTAAGGACACAGAGCCAAACCATATCACTGCTCCTTTATACCTTAATCATTTTTCTATTATGCTTTCTGTCTTTTTTTGTGTTTTTTTACAAGTGTCTTATCTAGCTTAAAGTTAGTTCCTCTTGGTTTTAGATATTGCAAATATTTTCTCCCATCCTGCCATCCATCTTGAATTTTGTTCGTAGTGCCCTTCATTGAACAGAAATCCTTAATTGTAATGCAATCAAATCAGTTAACATTGACGTCACATTTTTGGTTTTGGAGTCTTAAGAAATCCTTTCCCATTCCAAGACAAAAACAGTATTTCACAATTTCTTTTTTGTTGTTACCATTTTTTCCTTTCATAATTATTCTTTGTTTGTTTGTTTGTTTTGAGATGGAGTCTTGCCCTGTCTCCCTGGCTGGAATGCAGTGGCACTATCTCGGCTCACTGCAACCTCCACCTCTCGGGTTCAAGTGATTTTCCTGCCTCAGCCTCCCAAGTGGCTGGGACTACAGGTGTACGCCACCATGCCCGGCTAATTTTTGTATTTTTAGTAGAGATGGGGTTTCACTATGTTGGCCAGGCTGGTCTCGAACTCCTGACCTCAGGTGAGGAGGTCACCCACCTCAGCCCCCCAAAGTGCTGGGATTACAGGCATGAGCCACCATGCCCGGCCCATGATTATCCTTGAAATCATCTGGAATCCATCTTCATATAGGTTGTTAGATAGGAACCTAGTTTGATTGTTCTGCACATAATAGGACAATTTTCCCAGCACTGTCTACTAACTGATCCATGCTTTTCCACAACCTGTGATGCCACATTTATTGTATCCTATAATCCCATGCATAGCTGGGTCTTGCTGGGTCTCTGAGCTCTTCATTCTGTACCATGATCTACTTAAATTTGACAATATCTCTAGCATGACTTTAGCTTCATTCTGTATGCATTCACCTTGGTCATTTTATTCATTGCCAGGAATAGAATAACTTACCTGAAAAAGGAAAAGCAAAGAAGTCAGTCTCGCAAGATGAACCTGAGGGGAGGCTCACCTGCTGGATTCAGCGGTGCTTAGCTACAGAGCGCTCACTTCAGTATGCCAAGAGTGCTGAGGGTCCCTTGCAGAGTTAAAAGCTCAGTCCACTTTCCAAGAATCTTCTCACTTTTCTTCATTCTAAAGGGCTTCTGGCAGTTTCCTTCCTTACGGGGCAGCCAGGAACTCATGCCCTACACTGTTATAAATCAAGAGGTTTGATGTACTTCTAGCAAGTCCAGTAGGAACCAGACTTTCTCAAATAGCTTAATTAAATGATGGCTATTTTTAATTTACACTAGTATCCTATTAGCTGTCCACAAAGATTTCTATTATCCAACATCAGTAGTGAGAATGAGGCAGATATTATTAGAAAAGCATGAAATTAGGACATATCAGTGCCATTAGGCTGTATTCAAATAGAATATTAGTATCTATTCATATTATAATTATTTTTTGTATCTTCAAGTTAGTTAGCCACGGACCAGCCATTAGGAGTAGTTATCAACTGGGTTTCATGGCAATCTTGTGTCATGTTCAAAATAATCATAATGGGCGGGGCGCCGTGGCTCACGCCTGTAATCCCAGCACTTTGGGAGGCTGAGGCGGGCGGATCACGAGGTCAGGAGATCGAGACCATGGTGAAACCCCGTCTCTACTAAAAATAATTTAAAAAAAAATTAGCCTGGCGCAGTGGCGTGCGCCTGTAGTCCCAGCTACTCGGGAGGCTGAGACAGGAGAATGGCGTGAATCCGGGAGGCGGAGCTTGCAGTGAGCCGAGATTGCGCCACTGCGCTCCAACCTGGGTGACAGAGCGAGACTCCGTCTCAAAATAAAAGAAAAAAACAAAACAAAAAAACCCAAAATGTTTTTCCTTTGAAGGCTGAATAATAATCCATTGTCTTTTTTTTTTTTTTTTTTTTT
>NW_026655077.1:0-7603 GCF_009828535.3 Hylobates moloch
ACCAAAGTTGAAATGAAGGAAAAACTGTTAAGGGCAGCCAGAGAGAAAGGTCAGGTTACCCAAAAAGGGAAGCCCATAAGACTAACAGCTGATCTTTCAGCAGAAACTCTACAAGTCAGAAGAGAGTGGGGGCCAATATTCAACATTCTTGAAGAAAAGAATTTTCAACCCAGAATTTCCTATCCAGCCAAACTAAGCTTCATAAGTGAAGGAGAAATAAAAATCCTTTATAGACAAGCAAATGCTGAGAGATTTTGTCACCACCAGGCCTGCCCTAAAAGAGCTCCTGAAGGAAGCACTAAACATGGAAAGGAACAACTTGTACCAGCCACTGCAAAAACATGCCAAATTGTAAACACCATCAAGGCTAGGAAGAAACTGCAGCAACTAACGAGCAAAATAACCAACTAACATCATAATGACAGGATCAAATTCACACATAACAATATTAACTTTAAATGTAAATGGGCTAAATGCTCCAATTAAAAGACACAGACTGGCAAATTGAATAAAGAGTCAAGACATATCAGTGTGCTGTAATCAGGAAACCCATCTTATGTGCAGAGACACACATAGGCTCAAAATAAAGGGATGGAGGAAGATCTACCAAGGAAACGGAAAACAAAAAAAGGCAGGGGTTGCAATCTTAGTCTCAGATAAAACAGACTTTAAACCAATAAAGATCAAAAGAGACAAAAATAGGCCATTACGTAATGATAGAGGGCTCAATTCAACAAGAAGAACTAACTGTCCTAAATATATATGCACCCAATACAGGAGCACCCAGATTCATAAAGCAAGTCCTTAGAGTCATACAAAGAGACTTAGACTCCCACACAATAATAATGGGACATTTTAACACCCCACTGTCAACATTAGGGAGATCTAGACAGAAAGTTAACAAGGATATCCAAGAATTGAACTCAGCTGTGCACCAAGTGGACCTAATAGACATCTACAGAACTCTCTACCCCAAATCCACAGAATACACATTCTTTTCAGCACCACACCACACCTATTCCAAAATTGACCACATAGTTGGAAGTAAAGCACTCCTCAGCAAATGTAAAATAACAGAAATTATAACAAACTGTCTCTCAGACCACAGTGCCATCAAACTAGAACTCAGGATTAAGAAACTCACTCAAAACTGCTCAACAACATGGAAACTGAACAACCTGCTCCTCAGTGACTACTGGGTACATAATGACATGAAGGCAGAACTAAAGACGTTCTTTGAAAACAATGAGAACAAAGACACAACATAGCAGAATCTCTAGGACACATTCAAAGCAGGGTGTAGAGGGAAATTTATAGCACTAAATGCCCACAAGAGAAAGCAGGAAAGATCTAAAACTGACCCCCTAACATCACAATTAAAAGAACTAGAGAAGCAAGAGCAAACATATTCAAAAGCTAGCAGCAGGCAAGAAATAACTAAGATCAGAGCAGAACTGAAGGAAATAGAGACACAAAAAACCCTTCAAAAAATCAATGAATCAGGCGCTGTTTTTTGAAAAGATCAACAAAATTGATAGATCACTAGCAAGACTAATAAAGAAGAAAAGAGAAAAGAATCAAATAGATGCAACAAAAAATGATAAAGGGGATATCACCACTGATCCCACAGAAATACAAACTACCATCAGAGAATATTATAAATACCTCTATGCAAATAAACTAGAAAATCTAGAAGAAATGGATAAATTCCTCGACACATACCCCCTCCCAAGACTAAACCAGGAAGAAGTTGAATCTCTGAATAGACCAATAACAGGCTCTGAAATGGAGGCAATAATTAATAGCTTACCAACCAAAAAAAGTCCGATTCACAGCCGAATTCTACCAGAGATGCAAGGAGGAGCTGATACCATTCCTTCTGAAAGCACTGCAATCAATAGAAAAAGAGAGAATCCTCCCTACCTCATTTTATGAGGCCAGCATCATCCTGAAACCAAAGCCTAGCAGAGACACAACAAAAAGAGAGAATTTCAGACCAATATCCCTGATGAACATTTATGCAAAAATCCTCAGTAAAATACTGACAAACCGAATCCAGCAGCACATCAAAAAGCTTATCCACCATGATCAAGTGGGCTTCATCTCTGGGATGCAAGGCTGGTTCAACATATGCAAATCAATAAACGTAATCCAGCATATAAACAGAACCAAAGACAAAAACCACATGATTATCTCAATAGATGCAGAAAAGGCCTTTGACAAAATTCAACAACATTCATGCTAAAAACTCTCAATAAATTAGTTATTGATGGGATGTATCTCAAAATAATAAAAGCTATCTATGAAAAACCCACAGCCAATATCATACTGAATGGAAAAAAACTGGAAGCATTCCCTTTGGAAACTGGCACAAGACAGGAATGCCCTCTCTCACCATTCCTATTCAACATGGTGTTGGAAATTCTGGCCAGGGCAATCAGACAGGAGAAGAAAATAAAGGGTATTCAATTAGGAAAACAGGAAGTCAAATTTTCCCTGTTTGCAGATTACATGATTATATATCTAGAAAATGCCATCATCTCAGAACAAAATCTCCTTAAGCTGATAAGCAACTTCAGCAAAGTTTCAGGATACAAAATCAATGTGCAAAAATCACAAGCATTCTTATACACCAATGACAGACAAACAGAAAGCCAAATCATGAGTGAACTTACTTTCACAATTGCTTCAAAGAGAATAAAATACCTAGGAATTCAGTTACAAGGGATGTGAAGGACTTCTTCAAGAAGAACTACAGGCCATTGCTCAATGAAATAGAAGAGGGTACAAACAAATGGAAGAACATTCCATGCACATGGGTAGGAGGAATCAATATCAAGAAAATGACCATACTGCCCCAGGTAATTCATAGCTTCAATGCCATCCCCATCAAGCTACCAATGACTTTCTTCACAGAATTGGAAAAAACTACTTTAAAGTTCATAGGGAACCAAAAAAGAGCCCACATTACCAAGTCAATCCAAAGCAAAAGAACAAAGCTGGAGGCATCACGCTACCTGACTTCAAACTATACTACAAGGCTACAGTAACCAAACAGCATGGTACTGGCACCACAACAGAGACATAGATCAATGGAACAGAACAGAGCCCTCAGAAATAATGCCGCATATCTACAACTACCTGATCTTTGACAAACCTGACAAAAACAAGAAATGGGGAAATGATTCTGTATTTAATAAATGGTGCTGGGAAAATTGGCTAGCCATATGCAGAAGGCTGAAACTGGATCCCTTCCTTCCACCTTATACAAAAATTAATTCGAGATGGATTAAAGCCTTACATGTTAGACCTAAAACCATAAAAACCCTAGAAGAAAACTTAGGCAATACCATTCAGGACATAGGCATAGGTAAGGAGTTTATGTCTGAAACACCAAAAGCAATGGCAACGAAAGCCAAAATTGACTAATGGGGTCTAATTAAACTAAAGAACTTCTGCACAGCAAAATAAACTACTATCAGAGTGAACAGGCAACCTACAGAATGGGAGAAAATTTTTGCAAACTACTCATCTGACAAAGGGCTAATATCCAGAATCTACAGTGAGCTCAAGCACATTTTCAAGAAAAAAACAAACAACCCAATCAAAAAGTGGGCAAAGGATATGAACAGACACGCTTAAAAGAAGACATTTATGCAGCCAAAAAGCCCATGAAAAAATGCTCATCATCACTGGCCATCAGAGAAATGCAAATCAAAACCACAATGAGATACCATCTCACACCAATTAGAATGGTGATCATTAAAAAGTCAGGAAACAACAGGTGTTGGAGAGGAATTGGAGAAATGGGAACACTTTTACACTGTTGGTGGGACTGTAAACTAGTTCAAACATTGTGGAAGTCAGTGTGGCAATTCCTCAGAAATCTAGAACTACAAATACCATTTTACCTAGCCATACTATTACTGGTTATATATCCAAAGGATTATAAATCATGCTTCTATAAAGACACATTCACACATATGTTGATTGCGACACTATTCACAATAGCAAAGACTTGGAACCAACCCAAATGTCCAACAATGATAGACTGGATTAAGAAAATGTGGCACATATACACTGTGGAATACTATGCAGCCATGAAAAATGATGAGTTCATGTCTTTTGTAGGGATATGGGTGAAACTGGAAATCATCATTCTCAGCAAACTATTTCAAGGACAAAAAACCAAACACCGCATGTTCTCACTCATAGGTGGAAATTGAACAGTGAGAACATATGGACACAGGAAGGGGAACATCACACTCCGGGGACTGTTATGGGGTGGGGGGAGGGGGGAGGGATAGCATTAGGAGATATACCTAATGCTAAATGACGAGTTAATGGGTGCAGCACACCAACATGTCACATGTATACATATGTAATAAACCTGCACTTTGTGCACATGTACACTAAGACTTAAAGTATAATAATAATAAAATAAAATAAAGCAATTATAGGAAAGTAGAGAGAACAAAAAAATACCTATAATTCTACCACTTAAAGACAAAAAAAAAGAAAGATGCTACTGGGCAGTAGGAATTTTTCAGTTCCTATGGGCCACCATCATATATACAGTCCCTTGTTGACTGAAATGCCGTTATGCAGTGCATAGCTGTATTGCAAAACCAGTTTAAATACTGTGCATATGTAGCTAGGTGCTATCTACCGTTAGATGATAATCCTAAAGGGTCAACTATATAAATATGAAAGACAAGTTATCAAAGTAGCTATACTGTTTTCCATGGTGGTTAACATGCCTTATAATGGAATAGAAAAATGTCCCTTCTTAAATATTTAAAATACAAGTTTCTGTTTGAGGTAAGCCTCAAAATATGAGCAAAAGTAAGGCTTTTTATCTTTTTTTAGCAAAATATTTATTGAGCAACTTTGGCACAAACATGTAAGGATCCATCTTCATGAATATTGTTCATAAAATCCTAATTCACTTTAAACTCATTAATAATGAACTTTTTAACTTATTAAAAGAAACACATACACAAAGCTACTGATAATCTTGTATGTTAGAAGAAAATACTATCAGTACATATTTTTTGTTAAATATATGTACTTATTCAATACTTTTTTTTTTTTTTGAGACGGAGTCTCACTCTGTCGCCCAGGCTGGAGTGCGGTGGCGCAATCTCGGCTCACTGCAAGCTCCACCTCCCGGCTTCACGCCATTCTCCTGCCTCAGCCTCTCTGAGTAGCTGGGACTACAGGGGCCCACCACTACACCCGGCTAATTTTTTTGTGTTTTTATTAGAGACGGGGTTTCACCGTGGTCTCGATCTCCTGACCTCGTGATCCACCCGCCTCGGCCTCCCAAAGTGCTGGGATTACAAGCGTGAGCCACCGCGCCCTGCCTCAATACATTTTTTAAACAGTTGTGATGTTGTAGATATAAGGAATTGTTTATTTGTTCCCATGTCTCAAATATAAGTCTATTTAAAGTAGTGCTGTTGGATGCAGGTAAGATAATTCAGAGAAAAACGGTAAACTTTACAATATCATTAAGTTTTTTTTCTGCATATACAAAATTCTACTGTGTGGATATGTGAATTATACTATATCCCAGGTGAAAACAAAAATAGTAGAATTCTACTGGAAATATGTCTCTTAAAGAGAGCAATGATGACCATACTTTGCCTATGCAAATAAAAAAAGAAATGTTTGCATTGCTAAAAAGCAAATTGCCCCAGGAGCTAACATAATATTTTATTTTATGTTAATACTAAGTAGGAAAATAAACATTTTAGAAGACCAATCTAACTGGGGAATGGCTGTACTCGGAATAGATATTTGATATGATTTGATAAATTAGATTGTTACTACTTCATTGAAGAACACAAACTGAATCTGAAAGAAATCACTTAGAAGTTTTATCTATTGATTGTATCTTACATTGTCTTGAAAATGTTAGCAATTTCAAAAAATATTTTTATTAATTTTTTCTTTAAAATTTATTAATAACTTATGGTGCTTTAGCTGATGTAAGGTGCTTTTCCACATAGCTCAGTACATATCCATGAATAACTGAAAAGAAAGACTAATGTTTAAATAAGTGAAGTAAGCAGGTGTGAGTTTAGGCTTCTTTTAATGTCCTTTTTGTATTGCTCTCATGCAACTCTCCATAGGAATGTATTCTTTGACAGTGGTAGTGGGGAGGGGTTGAAAGTTGCAAGAATTTTGAAATGGAAGGTTAACCTATTGAAAATTTATAGTTAAATTGATTGTTGTCAATATGATGCTTCACAAAGTGCTAATCACACTTTGGTTTTAGAAGATAAGCTAAACTTTTTAAAGATGTTAGACATTGAATAGTAAAATACATTCATGTGCCACATAACGATGTTTCATTCGATGACTGACTGCATATATGACAAGTTCCCATAAGATTATAATGTCTATACCATAGATCCTAAGTGTATAGTAGGTTATACTATCCAGGGTTGTGTAAGTATACTCTGTGTTGTTCATGCAATGATAAATTAATTTCTCAGAATGTATCCCCATTGTTAAGCAATGCATGACTGTAGATCAATTTATCTTATATTTAAATTTTCTGAGGTAGTTTTGGGCAAACTGTAGAGTCTCTTGAAACATGAAATAAAAATAAAGATTAAAAATATATGTGTAGATGTCTGAAAATGTGCCTTTCTGTTATGTCAATAGTCCTAGAACAATTCTGTTTTAGAGGGACTTAAAACAAGAATTAGATTGTGTGGTTTAAATCTGAAGAATAGCTGAACTTGTCCAGCTATAATTTATCTCAAGGTTAGATCTGGAGAAGTGGATGCTGTTCTTAGCAGCTATCCAGTAATTACCTGTTTCTGACGAAGAAAGTATGGAGCAATCTAACTACTTCTTATATGCTTAGAGAATGTATCTTGCATCCCTGTATGGAGGGTGGTGAGTGGTTGAAAGCCACAGAAAGGGTAACCTCTCATATCAAAAAAAATTCAGCAAGGGTTTGTAAAAGAAAGAGGAGAAGAGCTGGTCGTATCCAGATTGCTCACCTCTTAAAGGAAGTGATCCCCAATAAGAGGAGAGCCATCTTTTTTTTTTTTTTTTTTTTGCTAAACTTCCTTCTTGAAGTTTTGTCTGCCTCCTTTTTCCTTGATCTTCCTTGTACCCTTTACTTAAAGTCACATTTGATTGGTGACTCTTTTTCAGAACTGATATCTGTCATTGGTACCAATTGTGACAATAGATATCTTGCTCCCTAGTCTCTCTTTTCCTTATGTTAATTTATTTTTCTGTTCTCTATAGCCTTCTCCATCAGTCATCTTGGGAAAACCTTATAAGTAAATGACTAAAAATACAGCTTTCAAAGGCAGAGCCTCAGAATTCTTGATACATGACAAGAGTTTTCATCTATCTAAATAGAAATAAAGACAATTTTCTGAAAATTTCAAGTTGTTTCAAAAAATTATCAACTTATTGAGTTGTATCTTTTACTCTTTATTCAAGTGTCCCTCCATGAAATTATAATGATAGTAGTTGGAGTTTTGTTTATGTTTGGTTTTAATACTCCTACTTGGCAAAACAAGATATTGACAACCATTATAACTAAAAATTTTTGGAAATTTTTATTGATCTT
>NW_026655078.1:0-7601 GCF_009828535.3 Hylobates moloch
TGGCACCTACCAGTGCACCATCATGTGTAACAACTGTCAATTGACTAATGGGGACTTTTAAAGGTATATTTTAATGATGGCAACATTTCAAAAGAGTCCTTAATTCTGATAAGAATTCCCAAAGAATTATGCTATTAGGTGGGCAAAATGAAAGTATAGCTCACGTCCCAAAAATAAGCTGTGGAAAGATTTCATTCATTCAATATGTCATACCTTTTGTAGAACCAAGTGTTATTGCTTTCATTATTTCTGTTTTTGGACTTTGGAAGACACATTAATGAAAAAGCAGAAGAGAAAGTTAAGCTGTCAGTTTTCTATATTTGTCTCTAGTTACACAGTACAACTTCAATAACATCTTTGCAAAAATATATTTTAGGACTATTTCTGAAAATGCTTAAGGTAATTAATTCAAGCTCAAATTAGAAAATGAACCCATCAGGGATATTACTTCTTAGGAAAAAAATCCCTTCATATCACAGCCTGCGTGAGAGCAGATATTTTGGGATTTCACTTGATTGGATACTCTTAGAAATATAAAGTAACAAATGTCTATGTGTATATTTATATAAAAGTATTTTTCATTTGTCAAAGAAGTTTCTTCTTTCCATCCACCTCCTCCCCACAATTTTTTCTCACTTTTGGCTGTCTGCACTGCTGTTAAGCCCATTGAACTTCCTCATCAGATTTCATGTATCCTTCTTCCTTCCGATACAGTGGACAGTGACTATGGCACCCTGGCACCTACCAGTGCATCATCATTTGTAACAAAGCACATAACCCCCAACAACTGAACTGTATGCTTTCTGAGAGTTAACTGTATTTATTTCAGAGCCTGCTTGCTATTATGTGAATGTTTGTGTCCCCCACAAACTTTATATGTTGAAATCCTAACCCCAAAAGTGATAGTATTATGAGGTGGTGATTTTCAGAGGTGATTAGATCATGAGGGCAGAGCCCTCAGAAATAAGATTAGTGTCCTCATAAAAGAGATCCCTGGGAGCTTTCCACCATGTGAGGACACAGTGAGAAATCACTCCCTATGAACTAGGAAGAGAGCCCACTCCTGACGATAAATCTGCCATCAACTTATCTTGACTACCCCTCCTGTAGAACAGTGAGAAATGAATTTCTGTTGTTTGCAAGCTACTCAGTTTATGGTATTTTTGTTATAGCAGCTCAGACAGACTAAAACACTGCTTATACTACTTATGTTTATTATTATAATTACCTAGTTTAATTAAATATTCTGTAAATTGAAAAATATGATTTTTAAAAATAGTGTTATTTCTATTAAAAACAAGAGCAGTACTTTGAGAAGACTCTATGAAAGTCAAAACAAGTTGCTGTCAAATTAAATGTGGGGAAAGAAAAGTATAAAATATTGAGTAAAAATACAAAACTCTTTAAGTGTTCTGCACCCAGCTTTCTATACAAGTCTCTAAGTTCCATTTAAAGGAGCAGAAACTGAAAATAGTATTCTTTGCATTTGGCTGAGATTTATACAATCAGGAATAAAACTTGGTTGCATATTCAAGAGAAAAAGGCCTCAGCCTACATCAAAAGATTGGCAAATTGATGTACATCCGTATTTTTTTTTTTACTTTTTAAAGAATGTTTAATTTATATGCTTCCAAAATAATGATCTGCTGCAACCATCGTTTAATTAACCAAGCAAATGCTGGTCACAGTTGGAATAAAGTTCATGTAATATAATAACACTTTGCATTTCTTTCTCTTTTACCTTCACTACCTAGTTATTCTCAGTTCATTTGTATAATAAAGTTTAATTTGCTATAGTAAAATTAGCTGGACAATGATTTCAAAAAATGTGTAACAGAGTAAATGTATAGTGAAGTCAGCATAGAGTAGAGATAATGTTTAGAAGATGAAAAAACAGTACACTGATTGTTGCCTGATAATCAAACGTAGAACTTCTTAAGGGCGCAAATATGCATAGAATTATGCTAAGAAATATATTGAAATTTCTATTCTTAAGGACTAGAAGAAAAGTAGCAGAAGATTCTATCTCAGTTTTGCCACATGAGCTCCATTACAACTCTTTCCCTAGAGATAATTTTTGAAACCTTCTATAATATTCAATAGATGTAGAAATAACATACACAAATATAGAAATACATAATAGAAATATAGAATTATACGTGAATGGACAATCTAATATTATATCATTATTTTCCAAGACCAAATAGTTTTGGGAGCTGAAGCTAGAGAAAAGAATGTAATTGGCAGTAAGTCTGTCTGTGAAGAGCAGAGTGAGAAAGTAATTTTTTTTTTTATTAATCCAGAAAGTCTACATAATGAAGATGGGAATTATTGTAAAATTTTAAAAGACTACCTAATATTATATCATTATTTGCCAAGACCAAATAGTTTTTGGAGCTGAACCTAGAGAGGAAAATGTAATTGGCAGTTAAGTCTGTCTGTAAAGGGCAGAGTGAGAAAGTAAGATTTTTTTTTTTATTAATCCAGAAAGTCTACATAATGAAGATGAGAATTGTTGTAAAATTTTAAAAGTCTGGGTAGTAAAAAAAGTCTGGTTATGTGTTTCATATGCAATTAGGTAATAACCATTTCTTTTGCTTTAATTGAGATTATAAGCCCCTCTACTTATTTTACTCTCTCAACAAAGACAGGCAAAAAACATTAATATCCATGGAAAAATTGGATCATTTAACAACCAAATAATATGTGTCATGGAATTTTCCTTTGAATAAATTTTTTCACATTGGAAATCCAGTCAGAAAAGAAAATTTATGAATTATAAAAGGATTATAAAAAGAGAGAAAAAATAATTATACTTGTATTTCCAGACACATCTAAAATTTGACTAGAAACATTGTGGCATAGTAGCAAGCTGGCTAAACTCCCTCCAGTAATAAAACAAACAAACCAAAAATGCAGCCCCTAGGATATAGCCAGAAATACACCAAAACTCAAATATGAAGGTGAGACGGTTCTTGGGGCACAGAGAAGTGAAAACATTCCTTGTAGATGGTAAGAGAATCATACTTCCACATCTGTCATGCCCTTCTCTCATTCTGCCTGGCACCAAGCGGGCAGAAAATTTTCATCAACTCTCTCTTTCTACACTGGAAAAAGCGGGAATGAGGTGGACAGCTAGCTTTTCCACCATCTTGTACTTGCTTTAACCCACAGGAAGCATCAGAGTGTCTGAAGGAAGAATTATCCCTGAAGATAGATAGAGACAAAGGAAGAGGCAGGACTACCAGGCTCAGCCAAATAAACTCTACTTTGTAACCTGGCCAAAGGACACACCAAATCAGAGTGACTGCCCGGCAATGCCACACTGTGGGAGGTTTGTCCCACAGGTTCCCTGGGCAAGAACCTCTAGCCAGCCTCCTCACACCGCCAAAGCATTCTTTTGGGCACCTCCTTCATTCTGGAAGGAAAGAACTCAGATAGCTTACTAGAGCTGAGGTGATTCTGGGCTTAAGGTGCCACCTAAGAGCCAAAAAGGGGCTGCTACCTAACAGCAAAAAACCTCTAAGCAAGCATATCTAATAGAAATTAAAATAAGCCAGACAGATAAGACTAGAATAATTGACTAATCCTTCAATGCAAAGATATATACGTACATCCATAAGAAATAACAGCAAACAGGAAAGCATGATGGTTCCATACAGAGAAAGCAAAGAGCCAGTAACTGACAATAATGAGACGACAATATGTGAGTTCTCTGAATAAAAATTCAAAATAGTAGTTTCAAGGAAACTCAGTGATCTTCAAGATAACACGGCAATGCAATTCAGAAATTTATCAGAAGGGGTGGAACAAGAAGGCAGAATAGAAGGTTTCCTTGATCATCCCCCCGCAGGAACACCAAATTTAGCAACTGTCTACACAGAAACCCACCTTCATAAGCACCAAAAATCAGGTGAGCACACACAGTACCTGATTTTAACTACATATTACCACAAGAGGCACTGAAAAGGGCTGGAAAGACAATCTTTAATTACCCATGCCGCCCCTTCCCCATCCCCTGGAAACCGCTGCATGACACAGAGTATTTGCGCTTGGGGAGTGAGAATGCAGTGATTGTGAGACTTTGCATTGAACTCAGTGCTGCTCTGTCATAATGGAAAAAAAGAACCTGCCTGTACTTAGTTGATGACCATCAACAGAGGGCGCATTTGAACTGGCCCTAGCCAGAGGGTAGTCCCCCATCCCAGTGGTTGGAACTTGATTTCCTGCACACCTCACCACCTTGGGCTGCAGGGCTACATAAATGTGAAAGGTAGTTTAGGTCACAAGGACTGCAGTTGCTAGGCAAGTCCTAGTGCTGAGCTGGGCTCAGAGCCAATGGACTGGGAGGGCACATGACCTACGGAGACACCAGCCAGAGCAGCTAAGGGAGTGCTTGCAGCATCCTTCCCCCAACCACAGTCTGCACAGCTTGCGGCTGGCTCCAAAAGAGATGCCTTCCTTCCACCTGAGGAGAAGAGAGCTAAGAGAAAAGGGGACTTTATCTTGCATCCTGGATACCAGATCAGCCACAATACAATAGGGCAACATGAGTCTTGGAATTTGTGGATAAAAAACCCCTGTACTAATGAAGAGGATGGAATTCTCAGGCTATCAATAGACCATGTAGACTTTGACTACATGCACCTCAGGAGTTTAACATAATATGTTCAAAATTAGATATTTTTGGGGGTGGTTTTGTACATCAAGTACTTCATATTCTCAGGAAATTTCAGAAAGGTAGGCTCTCAAAAAACAAAACTGAATTTATTACCATTCTGGTAAATAAATGTCATGTAAGAATTTTTTGTTCTTCTATTGAATATGGTTAGATATATGCATACCTACTACATTGTATGCCATTGAATATATAAACATCATTAATCAAGCAGGGTGAGGATTTCTGCCAGGTGAACTCTCCTTTCAGCACGGAGCCAACCACAGAATAAAAAGTACTTCCAAAAAAAAAAAAACACAGCACAGGCTGATTAAACACAAACATTGGCAGTTGCAGACTAGGCAACAAAAGTTATATTACACAACAAGATATGATGTAAGACGACATGTTCTAAATTTAGAAAATTGAGTAGAATTAAGATTATTATATGGGATATATCACATAATTATTTTCTAATGTAATTGGGAATGTAGAAATATAATGAGTCCTAGTGAACTAATTCTTTTCTCAATGGCAAACTTTCAATTTCATATGACACAACAATGAAAATGAGTGCAAAACACTCCAACCTGATTTTGTAACAATAAAAAAGAATAACATGTTTCAATATTCTTAATCTATATAAATCAATATCTATGTGACACACATTTCAAAATATACCTAGCTTACAATAGCTAGATGTTAATCTTTCTAAATAAAATAATAAATTGGCTGCCACCAGGAGCATAAACTTTTATTGTATAAAACATCTTTATTTTATCTTGTAAAATTGGCAACTTTGGTGATTCACTGTTCATGTAGCAGCTTGAAATCATTGCTAAAATGTTGGTTATTTTGTTTTAATAGTCTCAACCTCATAAACCACTACAGGTGTTGTATTCTAAGAATAATGGGAGGGCAAAATAAAAACTTTAATAACTTTTTAGAAGAGCTATGGTACCACTTGCATTATCTTACAGAAATTGATTATGATTTATAAAAAGTTATTCATCTTGGTTGCATATATGTGATTCATTTAAATATTTTAAATCTTATTTATTTCATAGCACTGTAATGCTATGAAATAGCATTAAATGTAAAGGGATCTTAAGAAAAGCATAGCGTTATTAAATGGGTATTGAGTGAAGAAAAAATATATTTGAAGCAGTTTCCAAGGAGATTATATATTTCAGATTAATTCAGAATGAATTATAGTGCAACTGTGTGGAGGTAACCACAGTACACTTTAACTTGAAAGAAGCAGTCTATAATATGGATTAAGATTGAGTTTTGAAGAAATTGTCCCAATATTATTCCTTACTCTCTCTGTCTTTTTGCAGGTATAGCACTTTTCATTTTCAGTTTCCTGAATGCTCTGCATTTTTCATTTGACAGGCACTTCTGTAGATTTAGATATTTTATTCATTTAATCTTCATAATAATGCTATGACAAAAGTTGTTTTTCATTGTTGTGTAACACATCACCATCAACTTAGTGGCTTACAAACACTCAAACTTACTATCACACAATTCCCATGGATAATGAGTTCACCCATTGCTTATCTGTGTTTTCTGCTCAGAGTTTCATGGTCAGCCGTGTCCTCACTGGGAGGCTGGACTAGAACAGAAATGCTTCCTAACCCATTCAGGTTGTTCGCAGGATTCCTTTTCTTGAAGTTATGGAACAGAAGTTCCAAAGGTTTTTTTTGTTGTTGTTGTTGTTCCTTTGTTGTTGTTTGTATGTTTGATTGTTTGGTTTGTAGCTGTCAGCCAGGAACCGCTCTCAACTCTCAGGTTCTTGCCACAGGACTCCCTCTATAAACAGTTCATGACATGGTTGTTTGCTTCTCTAAAGACAGCAGGATAATCTCTCTCATTTCAAATATCTCTCTTCGATCTGCTAAAACAGAGTTCTATATATCATAATGTAATGACTAGAGTGATTACCCCATAATGACACCCATCTCATACGTAATGATACCCACAGGCTCAAAGTAAAGGAACGAAGAAAGATCTACCATGCAGCAAATGGAAAGCAAAAAAGAGCAACAATCACTATTCTTATATCATACAAAACAGACTCTAAACACATAAAAATTAACAAAAACAGAAAACGTCATTACATAATGATAAAGAATGGTACAATCCAACAAGAAGACTTAGCTATCCTAAATAAATATGCAGCCAACATTGGAGTATCCAGATTCATGAAACAAGTTTCACAAAAAGACTGACAACTAAGCAATAATAATGGGAGACTTTAACACCTGACTGGCTGCGTTAGATAGATCTTTGAGGCAGAAAACTAACAAATTCTGGACATAATTTCAACACTTGACCAATTGGGCCTAATAGACATCTACAGAACACTCCACCCAGCAACCACAGAATATACATTATTCTTGTCCATACACAAAACACATTCTAATATCCACCACACTCTCAATTATAAAGTGAGGCTGAAGAAAGTTTTTTTAAAAAAGGAAAATACTATCACTACACACACTCTTGAACAACAGTACAATAAAATAGAAATCAATATCAAGAAGATCCCATACAACTATCCAAATACATGGAAATTTTAAAAACTTGCTCCTGAATAACTCCTGGGTGAACATCTGAATTAAGGAAGAAGTCAAAATTTATTTGAAATTAATGAAAATAGGGATACAACTTACTAAAATCCCTGGAATGCAGCTAAAGCAGTATTAAGAGGAAAGTTTCTAGTGAAAAATGCCTTCAAGAAGTTAGAAATATATCAAATTAACAATTAAAATGTGTACCTGCTGGAAGTGGAAAAATAAGAGTAAACCAATGCCAAAGCTAGCAGAAGAAAACAAAAACTAAAACTGGAGAAGAAATGAATAAAATTGAGGTACAAAAACCATAGAAAGAATCAATGTAGCCAAGAAATAGCTCTTGGAAAAGAATAAACAAGATTAAT
>NW_026655079.1:0-7599 GCF_009828535.3 Hylobates moloch
CTCTCGGCCTCTCTAAGCATGTGCTTCTCACTTTCGTGGAAGGGGCAGGGCCCTCCCCAGCACGGGGCGTCTGATAGACTGACAGAGAAAGAGACAGACATAGAAAGACAGACATGGACAGAAAGAGACAGAGAGAAACAGAGACAAAGAGACAGAGAAAGAGAGAAACAGACAGGGAGGGAGAGAGACAGACAGAGACAGACAGAGAGAGACAGAGAGAAACAGAGAGAGAGACAGAGACAGAGAAAGAGAGAGAAACAGACAGACAGAGAAAAACAGAGAAAGACAAAGAGAAAGAGAAAGAGAGACAGAAAGGGCGGGAGAGAGAGAGAGACAGAGAGGCAGAGAAAGAGAGTAATACAGAAGACAGACACAGTGAGAGAGACAAGCAGAGAGAGAGAAAGACAGAGATGGAGACAGAGAGAAAGAAAGAGAGAGACAGACAGAGAAAGACAGAGATGGACAGAGAGAAACAGAAAGAGAGAGAGACAGAGACAGAGACAGAGAAAGAGAGAGAAACAGACAGACACGGAGGGTGAGAGAGAGACAGAGAAAGACAGAGACAGAGAGAAACAGACAGAGAGACAGAGAGTGAGAGATAGAGAGAGAAAGAGAAAGGGAGGGAGAGAGAGAGACAGACAGGCAGAGAAAGAGAGTAAGACAGAAGACAGACACAGTGAGAGCGACAGGCAGAGAGAGAGAAAGACGGAGACAGAGACAGAGAGAAAGAAAGAGAAAGACAGACAGAGAAAGACAGAGATGGACAGAGAGAAAGGAAGAGAGAGACAGACAGAGAAAGGAAGAGAGAGACTGACAGAGAAAGACAGAGATGGACAGAGAGAAACAGAAAGAGAGAGACAGAGACAGAGAAAGAGAAAGAGAGAGAAACAGACAGACAGGGAGGGAGAGAGAGAGCCAGAGAAAGACAGAGACAGAGAGAAACAGACAGAGAGAGACAGAGAGTGAGAGATAGAGAGAGAGAGAGAAAGAGAAAGGGAGGGAGAGAGACAGACAGACAGGCAGAGAAAGAGAGTAAGACAGAAGACAGACACAGGGAGAGAGACAGGCAGAGAGAGAGAGACAGAGACAGAGAGAAAGAAAGAGAGAGACAGACAGAGAAAGAGACAGACAAAGACAGAAACAGACAGAGAAACAGCAAGAGAGAGAGACAGAGAGGGCGAGATTGAGAGAGACAGAGAGAAAGAGACAGACAGGGAGGGAGAGAGACAGACAGAGAGAGAGACAGACAGACAGGCAGAGAAAGAGAGTAAGACAGAAGATAGGCACAGAGAGAGAGAGAAAGAGAGAGAAAGAAAGAAAGGCCAGGAGCGGTGGCTCAATCCTGTCATCCCAGCACTTTGGGAGGCCTAGGCGGGCAGATCACGAGGTCAGGAGATCAAGACCATCCTGGCTAACACGGTGAAACCCCATCTCTACTAAAAATACACAAAATTAAACAGGCGTGGTGGCAGGCGCCTGTAGTCCCAGCTACTCAGGAGGCTGAGGCAGGAGAATGGTGTGAACCTGGGAGGCAGAGCTTGCAGTGAGCTGAGATAGCGCCACTGCACTCCAGCCTGGGTGACAGAGTGAGACTCCGTCTCAAAAAAAAAAAAAAAAGAAAGAGAGAGACAGACAGACAGACAGAGAAAGAGACAGACAGAGACAGACAGAGAGACAGAGAGAAACAGCCAGAAAGAGAGAGAGAGAGAGAGACAGACAGGCAGAGAAAGAGTAAGACAGAAGACAGACACAGTGAGACAGGCAGAGAAAGAGAGACAGAGACAGAGAGAAAGAGACAGACAGACAGAGAAAGAGACATAAAGAGAGAGAGAGAGAGAAACAGACAGAAAGAGAGAAGGTCCTAGCCCAGTAGTGATACAGTGCCTTTTCTTTCATTTTCTCTATTTTCTGTTTCTTTTCTGGTTTTCTTTTCCTTTTTCTTTTCTTTTCTTTTCCCTGCTTTTCTTCTTTTCCTTTCTTTCTTTCTTTCTTTCATTCATTTATTTGGAGACCAAGTCTCACTCTGTCGCCCAGGCTGTAGTGCAGTGGTGCCATCCCGGGTCACTGCAACCTCTGCCTGCCAGGTTCAAGCAATTCTCCCACCTCAGCCTCCTGAGTAGCTGGGATTACAGGGGCCTGCCCCACCGTGCCCGACTCAGTTTCATATTTTCAGTAGAGACGGGATTTCACCATGCTGGCCAGGCTGGTCTTGAACTCCTGACCTCCTGACCCACCCACTTCAGCCTCCCAAAGTGCTGGGATGACAGACGTGAGCCACTGCGTTCAGTGTACGTGCCATTTCTTAGAAATCACTCATGGGAACACAAACTTACAGGTCATGTGTAGAGATTTTATTTATTTATTTATTTATTTATTTATTCATTTATTTACTTACTTATTTTTTGCGTGGGGAGTTGGGGTGAAGGAGTTTTGCTCTTGCTGCTCAGGCTAGAGTGCAACGGCATAGGGGACACAAGGAGTCAACCTATGGCAGAGACGACACGTCATTCAGAGCGTAAGGGCCACGGCAAAAGGTGGCAGGGCCTGGGCTTTTAAAGGCTGAAAACCTGGCCGTGCAGGCCTGTCGTCCCAGCACTTTGAGAGGCCCAGGAGGGCTGATCACTTTAGGTCAGGAGTTCAATACCAGCGTGGCCAAAATGGAGAAACCCCGTCTCTACTAAAAATAGAAAAAATTAGCCGGCTGTGGTGGTGCGTGCCTGTAATCTCAGCTACTGAAGAAGAATCACTGGAATCCGTGAAGCAGAGGTTGCGATGAGCCCAGAGAGTGCCACTGCACCCTAGCCTGGGTGACAGAGTGAGAGAGACTCAGTCCAAAAACGAGAAAAGAAGAAAAAAAAAGAACAGGCCCAAATACCGCATTGTCGTTAGTAACAAGCAGCTTATTTGATGGGTATAGGGTATTGTTTCTGCAAGTTGAAAGAAGGTCCCTATGAATGCGAATGATAGTTGCAAAACAATGTGAATGTAGTTAATTTTTCTGAGCTGCACACTTACAATAGCTAAAATGGTTAATTTTATGTACACTTTACCACTATGTAAAAAATAATTTTTAAATAAACAAACTATAGCTATCTGCAATATCATGAATTAATACCATAACTGCAATGTTGCGTAGAAGAAAGTAGATGTGAAAGTAGATGTAAAAGTATACATATTACACAATTTCACTTACATAAAATCCAAAAAGTGAATGCAACTGAGGTTCTTGCTTCCAGTAATAATTAAGTAAAGTAGTTTGTTGAATAATTCACAGACAACTATAACAAAGCTCTTTGGTCACAGGGCTGCAGAACTGCAATCCCAGCATGCACCAGGCTCAGAGAGAGTGCGCTAATCAGTGGAGGAAGGGACGAGGCTCTGCACGTCCCACTGGTCTTGCTGGGAGATGCAGCCTCATAAACACTCCCAGCCCTTTGGTCACAAGGCTGCAGCACTAAAATCCTGGCATGCACCAGGCTCAGGGAAAGTGCGAGTCACTGGAGGAAGAGGCAGGGCCGTGGGAGCCTCGGTAGGCTTGCTGGGAGATGTAGTCTCATAAACACTCCTAGCCCTTTCATCACCAGGCTGCAAGACTACAGTCCCAACATGCACCAAGCTCCGGGACAGTGAGCATTACTGGAGGAAGAGACTGGACCCTGGGCGCCTCCTTCTACTTGCTGGGAGATGTAGTTTCATAAAGACTCCCAGACTTTCTGGTCCCATGGCTACAGGACTACCATCCCAGTGTGCACTGGGGTCAGGGACAGTGCGCGTCACTGGATAAAGAGGCGGGGATGTGTGCATCTCCCTAGGCTTGCTGGGAGATATATGCTCATAAACACTTCCAGGCCTTTCCTCAAAGAGCTGCAGGACTACAGTCTTAGCATGCACCAGTCTCAGGGACAATGCGTGTCACTGGAGGAAGAGACCGGGCTGTGTGCCTCCCTAGGATTGCTGGAAGATGTATTCTCATAAACACTCCCAACCCTTTGGTCAAAGGGCTACAGGACTAAAATCCCAGCATGCGCCAGGCTCCAGGGTGAGGCGCAGACCTGGAAGAAGGGGCAGAGTGGTATGCGCCCCACCTAATATGCTGGGAGCTGTAGTCCATTAACAACTCTCAGCCTGTTTGTCGGTAGGCTCCAGAACTATAATCCCAGCATGTACCGCAATCCGGGGTGCATAGCCCTGGAGGGAGGGGCAGAGTGGTGTGGACTTCCTGGAGTCCAAAGCACTGCTGAGTTCTTATGCTATGCCGACTCTTTGCAAGGAGAGTGAGTACAGAGGTGCACCTGGAGGGCAGGTCTGGGCTGACCATTGAGGAGGGTATTACCCTATGAAGATACCTTACCTTTTCCCAAATCGGACGGCTTGTCCTCACCCTATTGGCCCTATCCTTCTCAGATTCCTCTTTCAGTTGCACCCAGGGTTCTTTCCAGAGCATTACGTCTTCTGCAGCCCGGGGCGCTGCCTTCTTTCCTAAACTGCTGTGAAAACTTTCCTGATGTCTGAGACACTGTCCATTGTAACGCAGCCCTCTTTTTTCTCTAGCCAGAGCACGCACTCAACCGTTTTAGAGAGAAATCTTCCACCTGGCCTGCTTGTGATCAGCTTCAGAGCTCTGCAGATTGTGACAAGGACTGTGGCTTCCTGGAAATGTCACTCTCAAAGTCGCTTTTTTCATGAATGTGAAAGTCTAGGCATCAGAAAGGTTAATTATTGGGTTGCACAAAATCTGCTAAGAGCAAAGGAGAAAACCCCATTTCCGAGGCGTGAGTCTTGTGAGCCATTTTCATCAACCCATTTAAGTGGACAAGCTCCAAAATGCAACCTGAAGCTGCTGACTATTTAGGCATTTTACACTTGAAATCAATAGTCTCATCTCAAGTCAGGCCTGGCTTGTCAGTGGCTCAGAGCCACAAATGGGACCTGCTACGTCAGGAACAGATAGTTTTCCAGCTTTACCGGAGCAACTTTTAAGATGTGGAGCACTTGGCGTCATTTGAAACCCGCTATCTTCAGTAGGGACTTTTACTTCTAGAAAGCATTTGCATTTTGATTTTATCTGTCTTCAAGCTGACCCTTTGTTTATTTTAATAGTAAAAAACACATTCCGGGGTGGAGATTTAAGATACTAATTAGGCATGCAATGTATGCACAGATGTGTACAGCTACTGCACTTGTGCACCCAGAAGACCAGTCAGAACATGCTTACTGTGACACTTCTTTCCACCTTCTTATGAATAATCATGCAAAACTCCCATAAAGAGGGTTTCTCTAGCAATAATTAATGCTGTTTCACTTTTATGAGCAGGCTGCCCTGGAATCTCTTTCTCAGACTGTACCGTCTATTCTGCACTTAATTTTCAAAATATTCTCTCTTTTTTTGCAATAAATTATGCTTTACTTCTTTTGTTGTGTGTCTCTTGTTTAAATTCTTCTAAACTAAGAAGATAAGAACCAAGGTATTACATCAGCCATCAACATTTCTGGTGCCATGACCTGGGGAGAGGTTTTTCTGCTTCATTAATTTCGGTTTCCCTTTACTTACAGTGAATACTATGGCAGTTCCAGACTACCTGGTTAACTATCGCTTGTTCCAGCGCTGTTTCAGTAAAGTTCTGGGGGAAACGTTTTTAAGTCACCTGTATTCTTTAGAGGGAGAATATATGTGAGCTCTCCTTTCGGCTGCTGCTTCTGTGGTATCGATAAATACACTAACCACATTGGTTGCCCTCAATATTTCATATTTGGGCTACTTTGCCGCTTAGTTTCACATCTTTCTGGCCACAGTTCAGACTCAGCTTATCGTTTGCTGTCCCTTCAGCAATACTCTATCTCCACCTAGTGGATATTGCAATGTATTTTCCGGTCAGGTTTTCTGTTTACAAAATTTTTGTTTTGTTTTGAGCGGCACATTAAGAGAACCCTGTCCCTTCAGGTTTATGCACTTCCCAGATCCTTGAAATTGTTCGTCAACAGGCTTTGTTTGCTGGACAAAAGTTGCACAGTCATGCAGATGCCCGGTCATAGGGATTGCATCTGAGCATTCCAGGCGTTATAATTGGGCATCACAAATGGCAAACCAGTGAATTAGGGCAAGGCTTGTCAGCCGGACATCTGCCCCCCAGCCAGCAGTGGGTGTCATCTCGGTAGGGCTGGAGATGTCCACCGCTGGGGAGAGCTAGGACGGTGTACCGCAAATGCCTATGACCTCCTAGAGCTTCAGTTATTGGGGTTTGGAAGGGATGCTCTGGACACTTGGTGGTTCCACTTGGCCCGTGGGGATGCCCACAGCCTCCTGGACTTCAGTAAATGTTCTGACATTTCAGGATTCTGGCACCGTGGGAGCTGCATCCTCTACTGTCATTGAAACACCCCTGGGATGTATATCTAAAAATTAGAACAGCTTTTGGCTAAATGAACTTAGAAAAAAGAAAACTTTATCTTCTTTTGTAACACTATTTAGCCTCCCTACAGATTAGCTGAGAAAACATGACTGGAGAATAAGACTGTGAACTTTAATTCCATCCTACAGCTAGAACTTTTCTGTGAAAATCAGGGAAAATTGTCTGAAGTATCCTATGTGCAAGTCTTTCTGGCCTGACAACAAAACCCAGCTCTATGCAGCACCTGTGGGCTAAAGCCTAGTAAGCGAGAAAGCCCCTCAGAACCATTAGAAGATCATCTATTATTAAGGGGAAGGGACCCCAGACCCCACAGCCCAACACCAGCTCCAGACAGGGGCCCTCAGTGCCCCACATGTCTTTTAGAATCCCCAGCATCCCCACACTATCAGAGTCTTCTGTAGAATCTAAATTTGTTTCACCTCCTCCTTATGCTCCTTTCTATCGGCCTTTGCCAAGTACAATAGAGACCAGCCCAGCTGCAGTTACTCACAGTGGGACTTCACACCATCCAGGGCCAGAGACATTGCTCCCCTTACAGAAAGTCCCAAATGGAGAGAGGACCATCAGAGTGCTTTTTCCACTCTCAATAAATGATCTAATCCAATATAAGCAACAACTCTGATGGCCCTCAGACAACTTCAGCGCATTTACTGAAGCGTTCCAGGCTCTAACTATGACCACCATTCAACTGTACCATCCATAAATGGACTGAATGACTGCTGCCAACTTAGCTGCATAAAATTTTGCTTATTGGCAAAAAATAGAAAATACTTACAATATTTGTTGCTTTCACCATGTTAATGCAAAATACTTCTGCAGCACAAATGTCACCATAAGGTGGAGCCTTGGGAATCCCGTAGAAACTATCTCAGAAAACCTCAATGGGTCTGCAACAAGCAGCAGAGGCCTCAATAGACTTCAACAACGTCTAGACTCCATGGCCACTGCAGTACGACAAAACCAAAGAGCCTGGGATCTTCTCCCAGCTGAGCAAAGAGGAACATGTTTATATCTAAAAGAAGAATGCTGTTTTTAGTCCAAGAAAATATTAATAATATCATCACCCCGGCAGACAAAATTGAATCTCTAGGAAATTCTATGGGAACATGAAAGCAATGTTTATTACCTGCCTTACTCTTTAGTAGTAACAGTTATTACTATACTCTCAGCTTTTACTTTTGTTCCAATT
>NW_026655080.1:0-7599 GCF_009828535.3 Hylobates moloch
TATAGAAAGAGTGATTCAGAACTGCTCAATCAAATGTAAGGTTCAGCGCTGTTAGTTGAGTGCAATGAACGGAAAGAAGCTTCACAGAATGCTTCTGTGTAGTTTTTATTTGCCGATATTCCTTTTTCCACTGTAAGCCCCATAGCGCTCTTTGTGTCCACTTGTAGTTTCTACAGAAACAGTGTTTCAGAACTGCTCAATCAAAAGTTAACTTCAACTCTGTTAGTTGAATGCACAGAACAGAAAGAAGTTTCACAGAAAGCTTCTGTTTAGTTTTTATATGCAGATATTCGTTTTTCCACTATAGACCCCTTAGCGCACTGTGTGTCCACTTGCAGTTTCTACAGAAAGAGTGTTTCAGAACTGCTCAATCAAAAGTAAGCTTCAACTCTGTTAGTTGAATGCACAGAACAGACAGAAGTTTCACAGAGTGCTTCTGTGTAGTTTTTATTTGAAGATGTTCCTTTTTCCACTACAGCCCCTTTAGCGCTCCGAATATCCACTTGCAGTTTCAACAGAAAGTGTGTTTCAGAACTGCTCAATTGAAAGTAAACTTGAACGCTGTTAGTTGAATGCAAAGAATGGAACGAGTTTTCACAGAATGATTCTGTGTAGTTTTTAGTTCAAGATATTACTTTTTCCACTATAGGCAACTTGTAGCTCCTAATGTCCACTTGCAGTTTCTACAGAAAGAGTCTTTCAGAACTACTCAATCAAAAGTAAGCTTCAACTCTGTTAGCTGAAGGCACAGAACAGAAAGACGTTTCACAGAAAGCTTCTGTGTAGTTTTTATTTGAAGATATTTCTTTTTCCATTATAGGCACCTTAGCACTCCGAATGTACACTTTCAGTTTCTACAGAAAGAGTGTTTCAGAACTGCTCAATCAAAAGTAATCTTCAACACTGTTAGTTTAATGCAAAGAACACAAAGGAGTTTCACAGAATGCTTCTGAATAATTTTTAATTGAGGATAATCCTTTTTCAACAATAGGCCCATTATCGCTCTGTTTGTCCACTTGCAGTTTCTACAGAAAGACTCTTTCAGAACTGCTCAGTCAAAAGTAAGGTTCAACTCTGTTAGTGGAATGCACAGAACAGAAAGATGTTTCACAGAATGCTTCTGTGTAGTTTTTATTTGAAGATATTACTTTTTCCACTATAGTCCCATTAGCTCTCAGAGTGTTCACTTGCCGTTTGTACAGAGTGTTACAGAACTGCTCAATTCAAAGTAAGCTTCAACTCTGTTAGCTTAAAGCACAGAACAGAAAGACGTTTCACAGAATGCTTCTGTGTAGTGTTTATTTGAAGATATTACTTTTTCCATTATAGGCACCTTAGCGCTCCGAATGTACACTTGCTGTTTCAACAGAAAGTGTGCTTCAGAACTGCTCAAACAAATGTAACCTTCAACACTGTTAGTTAAATGCCCAGAACAAAAGAAGTTTCACAGAATGCTTCTGTGTAGTTTTTATTGGAAGATAGTTCTTATTCCACTAGAGGCCCCTTAGCTCTGTGAATGTCCACTTGCAGTTTCACAGAAAGAGTGTTTGAGAACTGCTCAATCAAAAGTAAGCTTCAACTCTGTTAGTTGAATGCAATGAACAGAAAGAGGCTTCACAGAATGCTTCTGTGTAGTTTTTATTTGAGGATATTCCTTTTTACACTATGCGTCCCGTAGCGCTCTGAATGTCCCCTTGCAGTTTCTACAGAAAGAGTGTATCAGAACTGCTCAATCAAAAGTAAGGTTCAATTCCGTTAGTTGAATGCACAGAACAGGAAGAGGTTTCACAGAATGCTTCTGTGTAGTTTTTATGTGAAGGTATTACTTTTTCCACTGTAGGCCTCTTAAGGCTCAGAGTGTCCACTTGCAGTTTCTACAGAAAGAGTGTTACAGAACTGCTCAATCAAAAGTAAGCTTCAACTGTTTTAGCTGAAGGCACAGAACAGAAAGACATTTCAAAGAATGCTTCTGTGTATTTTTTATTTAAAGATATTACTTTTTCCATTATAGGCCCCTTAGCGCTCCGAAAGTCCACTTGCAGTTTCAACAGAAAGTGTGTTTCAGAACTGCTCAAACAAAAGCAACCTTCAATTCTGTTAGTTCAATGCCAAGAACAGAAAGAAGTTTCACAGAGTGCTTCTGTGTAGTTTTTATTTGAGGATATTCCTTTTTCCATTATAGGCCACTTATGGCTCTGAATATCCACTTGCAGTTTCAACAGAAAGTGTGTTTCAGAACTGCGCAATTAAAAGTAAGCCTCAGATCTGTTAGTTGAATGCAAAGAACAGAAAGAAGCTTCACAGAATGCTTCTGTGTAGTTTTTATTTGAGGATAATTCTTTTTCTACTATACGTACCGTAGCGCTCTGAAAGTCCACTTGCAGTTTCTACAGAAAGAGTGTTTCAGAACTGCTCTATCAAAACTAAGATTAAAGTCTGTTAGTTGAATGCACAGAACAGAATGAAGTTTCACAGAATGCTTCTGTGTAGTTTATTTGAAGATATTCCTTTTTCCACTATAGGCACCTTAGTGCTCGGGTTGTCCACTTGCAGTTTCTACAGAAAGAGTGTTTCAGAACTGCTCAATCAAAACTTTGCTTCAAATTTTTTAGTTGAATGCACAGAACAGAAAGAAGTTTCACAGAATGTTTCTGTGTAGTTTTCATATGAACATATTCCTTTTTCCACTATAGGCCTCTTAGCGCTCCGACTGTCCACTTGCAGTTTCTACAGAAAGAGAGTTTCAGAACTCCTCAATCAAAAACAAACTTCAACTCTCTTAGCTGAATGCACAGAACAGAAAGAAGTTTCACAGAATGCTTCTGAGTAGTTTTTATTTGAGGATATTCCTTTTTCCATAATAGGCCCCTTAGAGCTCCGAATGTCCAGTTGCATTTTCTACAGAAAGAGTGTTTCAGAACTGCTAAATCAAAAGAAACTTCAACTCTGTTACTTGAAAGCAGAGAACAGAAAGAACTTGCACAGAATGCTTCTGTGTATTTTTTATTTGTGGATATTCCATTTTCCACTATAGGCCCCTCACCGCTCCGAATGTCCACTTGCAGTTTCTACAGAAAGTGTGTTTCAGAAATGCACAATCAAAAGTATGCTTCAACTCTGTAAGTTGAATGCACAGAACAGAAAGAATTTTCAGAGAGTGCTTCTGTGTAGTTTTACTTGTAGATAATACCTTTTCCAGTGTACGCCCCTTACCGCTGCAAATGTCCACTTGCAGATTCTACAGAAAGAGTGTTTCAGAAGTGCTCAATCAAAAGTAAGCTTCAGCTCTGTTAGTTGAATGCAAAGAACAGAAAGAAGTTTCACAGAATACTGCTGTGTAGTTTTTATTTGAGGATAAGCCTGTTTCCACTCTACGTCCCGTAGCGCTCTCAATGTCCACTTGCAGTTTCTACACAAGGAGTGTTTCAGAACTGCTCAATCAAATGTAAGGTTCAACTGCGTTAGTTGAATGCACGGAACAGAAAGAAGTTTCACCGAATGCTGCTGGGTAGTTTTGATTTTTAAGATATTCCTTTTTCCACCGTAGGCCCCTTAGCGATCTGTACGTCCACTTGCAGTTTCTACAGAAAGAGTGTTTCAGAACTGCTCAATCAAAAGTTAACTTCAACTCTGTTAGTTGAATGCACCAAACAGAAAGAAGGTTCACAGAATGCTTCTGTGTAGTTTTTATTTGAGGATATATCTTTTTCCACTATAGGTCCCTTAGCGCTCCGAAAGTACACTTGCAGTTTCAACAGAAAGTGTGTTTCAGAACTGCTCAATTAAAAGTAATCTTGAGCTCTGTTAGTTGAATGCAAAGAACATAAAGGAGCTTCACAGAATGCTTCTGTGTAGTTTTTATTTGAGGATCATACTTTTTCCACTATACGTCCCGTAGCGCTCTGAATGTCCACTTGCCGTTTCTACAGAAAGAGCGTTTCAGAACTGCTCAATCAAAATTAAGGTTCAACTCTGTTAGTTGAATGCACAGAACAGAGGGAAGTTTCACAGAATGCTTCTGTGTAGTATTTATTTGAAGATATTCCTTTTTCCACTGAAGGACCCTTAGCGCTCTGTATGTCCACTTGCATTTTCTACAGAAAGAGTGTTTCAGAACTGCTCAATCAAAAGTTTACTTCAACTCTGTTGGTTCAATGCACAACACAGAAAGAAGTTTCACCGAAGGCTCTGTGTAGTTTTTATTTGAAGATATTCCTTTTTCCACTATAGGCACCTTAGGGCTTGGATTGTCCACTTGCACATTCTGCAGAAAGAGTGTTTTAGAACTTCTCAATCAATAGTTTGCTTCAACTGTGTTAGTTGAATGCACAGAACAGAAAGAAGTTTCACAGAATGATTCTGTGTAGTTTTTATTTGAAGATATTCCTTTTTCCACTATAGGCACCTTAGGGATAAAATTGTCCACTTGCACTTCCTGCAGAAAGAGTGTTTTAGAACTGCTGAATCAAAAGTTTGCTTCAACTCTGTTAGTTGAATGCACAGAAAAGAAAGAAGTTTAACAGAAAGCTTCAGTGTAGTTTTTATTTTAAGATATACCTTTTTCCACAATAGGGCCCTTAGCGCTCCGAATGACCTCTTGCAGTTTCTACAGAAAGAGAGTTTCAGAACTGCTCAATCAAATGTAAGCTTCAATTCTGGTAGTTGAAGGCACAGAACAGAAAGAAGTTAAACAGAATGCTTCTGTGTAGTTTTTATTTGAGGATATGCCTTTTTCCTCTATAGGTCCCTAAGCGCTCCGAAGTTCCACTTGCAGTTTCAACAGAAAGTGTGTTTCAGAACTGCTCAATTAAAAGTAAGCTTCAACGCTCTTAGTTGAATGAACAGAGTGGAAAGGGTTTTCACAGAATGATTCTGTGTAGTTTTTATTTCAAGATATACCTTTTTGCACTATAGGCACATTTAGGCTCCGATTGTCCACTTTTAGTTTCTACAGAAAGAGTGTTTCAGAACTGCTCCATCAAAAGTAAGCTTCAGCTCTGTTAGTTGAATGCAAAGAACAGAAAGAAGTTTCACAGAATGCTTCTGTGTAGTTTTTATTTGAGGATAAACCTTTTTCCACTATTCGTCCTGTAGCGCTCTGAATGTCAACTTGCAGTTTCTACAGAAAGAGTGCTTCAGAACTGCTCAATCAAAAGTAAGATTCAACTCTGTTAGTTGAATGCACAGAACAGAAAGAAATTTCACAGAATGTTTCAGTGTAGTTTTTATTTGAAGATATTCCTTTTACCACTATAGGCACCTTAGGGCTCGGATTGTTAACTTGCAGTTTCTACAGAAAGAGTGTTTCAGAACTGCTCAATCAAAAGTTAACTTCAACTGTGTTAGCTGAATGCACACAACAGAAAGAAATTTCACAGAATGTTTCTGTGTAGTTTTTATTTGAAGATATTCCTTTTTCCACTATAGGCTCCTTAGGGCTCGAATTGTCAACCTGCACTTTCTACATAAAGAGTGTTTCAGAACTGCTTAATGAAAAGTTTGCTTCAAATCTGTTAGTTGAATGCACAGAAAAGAAAGAAGTTTCACAGAAAGATTCTGTGTAGTTGTTATTTGAAGATATTTCTTTTTCCACAATAGGCCCCTTAGCGCTCAGAATGTCCACTTGCATTTTCTAGAGAAAGAGTGTTTCAGAACTGCTCAATGAAATGTAAGCTTCAATTCTGTTAGTTGAATGCACAGAACAGAAAGAAGTTTCACAGAATGCTTCTGTGTAGTTTTTATTTGAAGATACTCCTTTTTCCACTATAGGTCCCTTAGCACTCCGAATGTTCACTTGCAGTTTCTAGAGAAAGACTGATTCCGAACTGCTCATTCAAAAGTAAGCTTCAGCTGTGTTAGTTGAATGCACAGAAAAGAAAGAAGATTCACAGAGTGCTTCTGTGTAGTTTTTATTTGAAGATGTTCCTTTTTCCACTCTAGGCCCCTTAGCGCTCCGAATATCCACTTGCAGTTACAACAGAAAGTGTGTTTCAGAACTGCTCAATTAAAAGTAATCTTGAATGCTGTCAGTTGAATGCAAAGAATGGAAAGTGTTCTCACAGAATGATTCTGTGTAGTTTTTATTTCAAGATATTCTTTTTTCCACTATAGGCAAATTGAAGCTCTGAATGTCCAGTTGCATTTTCTACAGAAAGAGTGTTTCAGAACTGCTCAATAAAAAGTAAGATTCAAGTCTGTTAGTTGAATGCACAGAACAGAATGAACTTGCACAGAATGCTTCTGTGTATTTTTTATTTGAGGATATTCCATTTTCCACTATAGGCCCCTTACTGCTCCAAATGTCTAATTGCAGTTTCAACAGAATGTGTGTTTCAGAACTGCTCAATGAAAAGTAAGCTTCAACTCGGTTAGTTGAATGCACACAACAGAAAGAGGTTTCACAGAATGCTTCTGTGTAGTTTTTATTTGAGGTTAAACCTTTTTCAAATATGGGCCCCTTATCGCTCTGTATATCCAGTTGCAGTTTCTACAGAAAGAGTGTTTCAGAACTGCTCAGTCAAAAGTAAGGTTCAACTCTGTTAGTGGAATGCATAGAACAGAAAGAAGTCTCATAGAATGCTTCTGTGTAGTTCTTATTTGAAGATATTCCTTTTCCCACCGTAGGCCTCTTAGCGCTCTGCATGTCCACTTGCATTTTCTACAGAAAGAGTGTTTCAGAACTGCTCAATCAAATGTCAACTTCAACTCTATTAGTTGAATGCACACAACACAAAGACGTTTCACAGAATGCTTCTGTGTAGTTTTTATTTGAAGATACACCTTTCTCCACTATCGGCACCTAAGAGCTCGGATTGCCCACTTGCACTTTCTACAGAAAGAGTGTTTCAGAACTGCTCAACCAAAAGTTTGCTTCAACTCTGTTAGTTGAATGAACAGAACAGAAAGAAGTTTCACAGAATGCTTCTGTGTAGTTTTTATTTGAAGATATTACTTTTTCCACTATAGGTCCCTTAGCGCTCCGAATGTCCACTTGCAGTTTCTAGAGAAAGAGTGTTTCAGAACTACTCAATCAAAAGTAAGCTTCAATTCTGGTAGTTGAATGCACAGAACAGAAAGAAGTTTCACAGAATGCTTTTGTGTAGTTTTTATTGGAGGATAGTCCTTTTTCCACTCTAGGTCCCTTAGCGCTCTGAATGTCCACCTGCAGTTTCAATAGAAAGTTTGTTTCAGAACTGCTTAATTAAAAGTAAGCTTCAGCTCTGTTAGTTGAATGCAAAGAACAGAAAGAAGCTTGACAGTACTTCTTTGTAGTTTTTATTTGAGGATAATCCTCTTTCCAAGATACGTCCCATAGCGCTCTGAATGTCCACTTGCAGTTTCTACAGAAAGATCGTTTCAGAAATGCTCAATGAAAAGCATGGTTCAACCCTTTCAGTTGAATGTACAGAACAGGAAGAAGTTTCACCGAATGCCTCTGTGTAGTTTTTATTTGAAGATACTCCATTTTCCCCTGTAGGCCCCTTAGAGCTCTGTATGTCCATTTGCAGTTTCTACAAAAAGAATGTGTCAGAACTGCTCAATCAAAAGTTAACTTCAACTCTGTTAGCTGAATGCACACAACAGAAAGAAGTTTCACAG
>NW_026655081.1:0-7598 GCF_009828535.3 Hylobates moloch
TATAGAAAGAGTGATTCAGAACTGCTCAATCAAATGTAAGGTTCAGCGCTGTTAGTTGAGTGCAATGAACGGAAAGAAGCTTCACAGAATGCTTCTGTGTAGTTTTTATTTGCCGATATTCCTTTTTCCACTGTAAGCCCCATAGCGCTCTTTGTGTCCACTTGTAGTTTCTACAGAAACAGTGTTTCAGAACTGCTCAATCAAAAGTTAACTTCAACTCTGTTAGTTGAATGCACAGAACAGAAAGAAGTTTCACAGAAAGCTTCTGTTTAGTTTTTATATGCAGATATTCGTTTTTCCACTATAGACCCCTTAGCGCACTGTGTGTCCACTTGCAGTTTCTACAGAAAGAGTGTTTCAGAACTGCTCAATCAAAAGTAAGCTTCAACTCTGTTAGTTGAATGCACAGAACAGACAGAAGTTTCACAGAGTGCTTCTGTGTAGTTTTTATTTGAAGATGTTCCTTTTTCCACTACAGCCCCTTTAGCGCTCCGAATATCCACTTGCAGTTTCAACAGAAAGTGTGTTTCAGAACTGCTCAATTGAAAGTAAACTTGAACGCTGTTAGTTGAATGCAAAGAATGGAACGAGTTTTCACAGAATGATTCTGTGTAGTTTTTAGTTCAAGATATTCCTTTTTCCACTATAGGCAACTTGTAGCTCCTAATGTCCACTTGCAGTTTCTACAGAAAGAGTCTTTCAGAACTACTCAATCAAAAGTAAGCTTCAACTCTGTTAGCTGAAGGCACAGAACAGAAAGACGTTTCACAGAAAGCTTCTGTGTAGTTTTTATTTGAAGATATTTCTTTTTCCATTATAGGCACCTTAGCACTCCGAATGTACACTTTCAGTTTCTACAGAAAGAGTGTTTCAGAACTGCTCAATCAAAAGTAATCTTCAACACTGTTAGTTTAATGCAAAGAACACAAAGGAGTTTCACAGAATGCTTCTGAATAATTTTTAATTGAGGATAATCCTTTTTCAACAATAGGCCCATTATCGCTCTGTTTGTCCACTTGCAGTTTCTACAGAAAGACTCTTTCAGAACTGCTCAGTCAAAAGTAAGGTTCAACTCTGTTAGTGGAATGCACAGAACAGAAAGATGTTTCACAGAATGCTTCTGTGTAGTTTTTATTTGAAGATATTACTTTTTCCACTATAGTCCCATTAGCTCTCAGAGTCTTCACTTGCCGTTTGTACAGAGTGTTACAGAACTGCTCAATTCAAAGTAAGCTTCAACTCTGTTAGCTTAAAGCACAGAACAGAAAGACGTTTCACAGAATGCTTCTGTGTAGTGTTTATTTGAAGATATTACTTTTTCCATTATAGGCACCTTAGCGCTCCGAATGTACACTTGCTGTTTCAACAGAAAGAGTGCTTCAGAACTGCTCAAACAAATGTAACCTTCAACACTGTTAGTTAAATGCCCAGAACAAAAGAAGTTTCACAGAATGCTTCTGTGTAGTTTTTATTGGAAGATAGTTCTTATTCCACTAGAGGCCCCTTAGCTCTGTGAATGTCCACTTGCAGTTTCACAGAAAGAGTGTTTGAGAACTGCTCAATCAAAAGTAAGCTTCAACTCTGTTAGTTGAATGCAATGAACAGAAAGAGGCTTCACAGAATGCTTCTGTGTAGTTTTTATTTGAGGATATTCCTTTTTACACTATGCGTCCCGTAGCGCTCTGAATGTCCCCTTGCAGTTTCTACAGAAAGAGTGTATCAGAACTGCTCAATCAAAAGTAAGGTTCAATTCCGTTAGTTGAATGCACAGAACAGAAAGAGGTTTCACAGAATGCTTCTGTGTAGTTTTTATGTGAAGGTATTACTTTTTCCACTGTAGGCCTCTTAAGGCTCAGAGTGTCCACTTGCAGTTTCTACAGAAAGAGTGTTACAGAACTGCTCAATCAAAAGTAAGCTTCAACTGTTTTAGCTGAAGGCACAGAACAGAAAGACATTTCAAAGAATGCTTCTGTGTATTTTTTATTTAAAGATATTACTTTTTCCATTATAGGCCCCTTAGCGCTCCGAAAGTCCACTTGCAGTTTCAACAGAAAGTGTGTTTCAGAACTGCTCAAACAAAAGCAACCTTCAATTCTGTTAGTTCAATGCCAAGAACAGAAAGAAGTTTCACAGAGTGCTTCTGTGTAGTTTTTATTTGAGGATATTCCTTTTTCCATTATAGGCCACTTATGGCTCTGAATATCCACTTGCAGTTTCAACAGAAAGTGTGTTTCAGAACTGCGCAATTAAAAGTAAGCCTCAGATCTGTTAGTTGAATGCAAAGAACAGAAAGAAGCTTCACAGAATGCTTCTGTGTAGTTTTTATTTGAGGATAATTCTTTTTCTACTATACGTACCGTAGCGCTCTGAAAGTCCACTTGCAGTTTCTACAGAAAGAGTGTTTCAGAACTGCTCTATCAAAACTAAGATTAAAGTCTGTTAGTTGAATGCACAGAGCAGAATGAAGTTTCACAGAATGCTTCTGTGTAGTTTATTTGAAGATATTCCTTTTTCCACTATAGGCACCTTAGTGCTCGGGTTGTCCACTTGCAGTTTCTACAGAAAGAGTGTTTCAGAACTGCTCAATCAAAACTTTGCTTCAAATTTTTTAGTTGAATGCACAGAACAGAAAGAAGTTTCACAGAATGTTTCTGTGTAGTTTTCATATGAACATATTCCTTTTTCCACTATAGGCCTCTTAGCGCTCCGACTGTCCACTTGCAGTTTCTACAGAAAGAGAGTTTCAGAACTCCTCAATCAAAAACAAACTTCAACTCTCTTAGCTGAATGCACAGAACAGAAAGAAGTTTCACAGAATGCTTCTGAGTAGTTTTTATTTGAGGATATTCCTTTTTCCATAATAGGCCCCTTAGAGCTCCGAATGTCCAGTTGCATTTTCTACAGAAAGAGTGTTTCAGAACTGCTAAATCAAAAGAAACTTCAACTCTGTTACTTGAAAGCAGAGAACAGAAAGAACTTGCACAGAATGCTTCTGTGTATTTTTTATTTGTGGATATTCCATTTTCCACTATAGGCCCCTCACCGCTCCGAATGTCCACTTGCAGTTTCTACAGAAAGTGTGTTTCAGAAATGCACAATCAAAAGTATGCTTCAACTCTGTAAGTTGAATGCACAGAACAGAAAGAATTTTCAGAGAGTGCTTCTGTGTAGTTTTACTTGTAGATAATACCTTTTCCAGTGTACGCCCCTTACCGCTGCAAATGTCCACTTGCAGATTCTACAGAAAGAGTGTTTCAGAAGTGCTGAATCAAAAGTAAGCTTCAGCTCTGTTAGTTGAATGCAAAGAACAGAAAGAAGTTTCACAGAATACTGCTGTGTAGTTTTTATTTGAGGATAAGCCTGTTTCCACTCTACGTCCCGTAGCGCTCTGAATGTCCACTTGCAGTTTCTACACAAGGAGTGTTTCAGAACTGCTCAATCAAATGTAAGGTTCAACTGCGTTAGTTGAATGCACGGAACAGAAAGAAGTTTCACCGAATGCTGCTGGGTAGTTTTGATTTTTAAGATATTCCTTTTTCCACCGTAGGCCCCTTAGCGATCTGTACGTCCACTTGCAGTTTCTACAGAAAGAGTGTTTCAGAACTGCTCAATCAAAAGTTAACTTCAACTCTGTTAGTTGAATGCACCAAACAGAAAGAAGGTTCACAGAATGCTTCTGTGTAGTTTTTATTTGAGGATATATCTTTTTACACTATAGGTCCCTTAGCGCTCCGAAAGTACACTTGCAGTTTCAACAGAAAGTGTGTTTCAGAACTGCTCAATTAAAAGTAATCTTGAGCTCTGTTAGTTGAATGCAAAGAACATAAAGGAGCTTCACAGATGCTTCTGTGTAGTTTTTATTTGAGGATCATACTTTTTCCACTATACGTCCCGTAGCGCTCTGAATGTCCACTTTCCGTTTCTACAGAAAGAGCGTTTCAGAACTGCTCAATCAAAATTAAGGTTCAACTCTGTTAGTTGAATGCACAGAACAGAGGGAAGTTTCACAGAATGCTTCTGTGTAGTATTTATTTGAAGATATTCCTTTTTCCACTGAAGGACCCTTAGCGCTCTGTATGTCCACTTGCATTTTCTACAGAAAGAGTGTTTCAGAACTGCTCAATCAAAAGTTTACTTCAACTCTGTTGGTTCAATGCACAACACAGAAAGAAGTTTCACCGAAGGCTCTGTGTAGTTTTTATTTGAAGATATTCCTTTTTCCACTATAGGCACCTTAGGGCTTGGATTGTCCACTTGCACATTCTGCAGAAAGAGTGTTTTAGAACTTCTCAACCAATAGTTTGCTTCAACTGTGTTAGTTGAATGCACAGAACAGAAAGAAGTTTCACAGAATGATTCTGTGTAGTTTTTATTTGAAGATATTCCTTTTTCCACTATAGGCACCTTAGGGATAAAATTGTCCACTTGCACTTCGTGCAGAAAGAGTGTTTTAGAACTGCTGAATCAAAAGTTTGCTTCAACTCTGTTAGTTGAATGCACAGAAAAGAAAGAAGTTTAACAGAAAGCTTCAGTGTAGTTTTTATTTTAAGATATACCTTTTTCCACAATAGGGCCCTTAGCGCTCCGAATGACCTCTTGCAGTTTCTACAGAAAGAGAGTTTCAGAACTGCTCAATCAAATGTAAGCTTCAATTCTGGTAGTTGAAGGCACAGAACAGAAAGAAGTTAAACAGAATGCTTCTGTGTAGTTTTTATTTGAGGATATGCCTTTTTCCTCTATAGGTCCCTAAGCGCTCCGAAGTTCCACTTGCAGTTTCAACAGAAAGTGTGTTTCAGAACTGCTCAATTAAAAGTAAGCTTCAACGCTCTTAGTTGAATGAACAGAGTGGAAAGGGTTTTCACAGAATGATTCTGTGTAGTTTTTATTTCAAGATATACCTTTTTGCACTATAGGCACATTTAGGCTCCGATTGTCCACTTTTAGTTTCTACAGAAAGAGTGTTTCAGAACTGCTCCATCAAAAGTAAGCTTCAGCTCTGTTAGTTGAATGCAAAGAACAGAAAGAAGTTTCACAGAATGCTTCTGTGTAGTTTTTATTTGAGGATAAACCTTTTTCCACTATTCGTCCCGTAGCGCTCTGAATGTCAACTTGCAGTTTCTACAGAAAGAGTGCTTCAGAACTGCTCAATCAAAAGTAAGATTCAACTCTGTTAGTTGAATGCACAGAACAGAAAGAAATTTCACAGAATGTTTCAGTGTAGTTTTTATTTGAAGATATTCCTTTTACCACTATAGGCACCTTAGGGCTCGGATTGTTAACTTGCAGTTTCTACAGAAAGAGTGTTTCAGAACTGCTCAATCAAAAGTTAACTTCAACTGTGTTAGCTGAATGCACACAACAGAAAGAAATTTCACAGAATGTTTCTGTGTAGTTTTTATTTGAAGATATTCCTTTTTCCACTATAGGCTCCTTAGGGCTCGAATTGTCAACCTGCACTTTCTACATAAAGAGTGTTTCAGAACTGCTTAATGAAAAGTTTGCTTCAAATCTGTTAGTTGAATGCACAGAAAAGAAAGAAGTTTCACAGAAAGATTCTGTGTAGTTGTTATTTGAAGATATTTCTTTTTCCACAATAGGCCCCTTAGCGCTCAGAATGTCCACTTGCATTTTCTAGAGAAAGAGTGTTTCAGAACTGCTCAATCAAATGTAAGCTTCAATTCTGTTAGTTGAATGCACAGAACAGAAAGAAGTTTCACAGAATGCTTCCGTGTAGTTTTTATTTGAAGATACTCCTTTTTCCACTATAGGTCCCTTAGCACTCCGAATGTTCACTTGCAGTTTCTAGAGAAAGACTGATTCCGAACTGCTCATTCAAAAGTAAGCTTCAGCTGTGTTAGTTGAATGCACAGAAAAGAAAGAAGATTCACAGAGTGCTTCTGTGTAGTTTTTATTTGAAGATGTTCCTTTTTCCACTCTAGGCCCCTTAGCGCTCCGAATATCCACTTGCAGTTACAACAGAAAGTGTGTTTCAGAACTGCTCAATTAAAAGTAATCTTGAATGCTGTCAGTTGAATGCAAAGAATGGAAAGTGTTCTCACAGAATGATTCTGTGTAGTTTTTATTTCAAGATATTCTTTTTTCCACTATAGGCAAATTGAAGCTCTGAATGTCCAGTTGCATTTTCTACAGAAAGAGTGTTTCAGAACTGCTCAATAAAAAGTAAGACTCAAGTCTGTTAGTTGAATGCACAGAACAGAATGAACTTGCACAGAATGCTTCTGTGTATTTTTTATTTGAGGATATTCCATTTTCCACTATAGGCCCCTTACTGCTCCAAATGTCTAATTGCAGTTTCAACAGAATGTGTGTTTCAGAACTGCTCAATGAAAAGTAAGCTTCACCTCGGTTAGTTGAATGCACACAACAGAAAGAGGTTTCACAGAATGCTTCTGTGTAGTTTTTATTTGAGGTTAAACCTTTTTCAAATATGGGCCCCTTATCGCTCTGTATATCCAGTTGCAGTTTCTACAGAAAGAGTGTTTCAGAACTGCTCAGTCAAAAGTAAGGTTCAACTCTGTTAGTGGAATGCATAGAACAGAAAGAAGTCTCATAGAATGCTTCTGTGTAGTTCTTATTTGAAGCTATTCCTTTTCCCACCGTAGGCCTCTTAGCGCTCTGCATGTCCACTTGCATTTTCTACAGAAAGAGTGTTTCAGAACTGCTCAATCAAATGTCAACTTCAACTCTATTAGTTGAATGCACACAACACAAAGACGTTTCACAGAATGCTTCTGTGTAGTTTTTATTTGAAGATAAACCTTTCTCCACTATCGGCACCTAAGAGCTCGGATTGCCCACTTGCACTTTCTACAGAAAGAGTGTTTCAGAACTGCTCAACCAAAAGTTTGCTTCAACTCTGTTAGTTGAATGAACAGAACAGAAAGAAGTTTCACAGAATGCTTCTGTGTAGTTTTTATTTGAAGATATTACTTTTTCCACTATAGGTCCCTTAGCGCTCCGAATGTCCACTTGCAGTTTCTAGAGAAAGAGTGTTTCAGAACTACTCAATCAAAAGTAAGCTTCAATTCTGGTAGTTGAATGCACAGAACAGAAAGAAGTTTCACAGAATGCTTTTGTGTAGTTTTTATTGGAGGATAGTCCTTTTTCCACTCTAGGTCCCTTAGCGCTCTGAATGTCCACCTGCAGTTTCAATAGAAAGTTTGTTTCAGAACTGCTTAATTAAAAGTAAGCTTCAGCTCTGTTAGTTGAATGCAAAGAACAGAAAGAAGCTTGACAGTACTTCTTTGTAGTTTTTATTTGAGGATAATCCTCTTTCCACCATACGTCCCATAGCGCTCTGAATGTCCACTTGCAGTTTCTACAGAAAGATCGTTTCAGAAATGCTCAATGAAAAGCATGGTTCAACCCTTTCAGTTGAATGTACAGAACAGGAAGAAGTTTCACCGAATGCCTCTGTGTAGTTTTTATTTGAAGATACTCCATTTTCCCCTGTAGGCCCCTTAGAGCTCTGTATGTCCATTTGCAGTTTCTACAAAAAGAATGTGTCAGAACTGCTCAATCAAAAGTTAACTTCAACTCTGTTAGCTGAATGCACACAACAGAAAGAAGTTTCACAG
>NW_026655082.1:0-7597 GCF_009828535.3 Hylobates moloch
ATGAATAAATTCCTGGAAATATAAAACCCTCCTAGATTAAATCAGAAAAATTAGAACCCTGAACAGACCAACAAAAAGCAGCAAGATTGAAGATAATTTAAAAATTAACAATAAAACAAATTCCAGGACCAGACAGATTCACAGCTGAATTCTACCAGACATTCAAAGAAGAATTGATACCAATTTAATTGACACTATTCCACAAGCTAGAAAGAGAGGAAATTCTCTCTAAATCATACTATGAAGCCAGTATCACTCTAATACCAAAACCAGGAAAGGATATAACAAAGAAAACTACAGACAAATATCCCTGATGCACACAGAGGCAGAAATTCTTAACAAAATACTAGCTAACTGAATGCAACAGCACATCAGAAACATAATCCACCATGATCAAGTAGGTTTCATATTAGGGATGTGGGAATGGTTCCACATACACAAGTCAATAAATGTGGTACACCACATAAACAGAATTCAAAAATCACATGATCCTCTCAGTAGACCCTGAAAACACACTTGACAACATCCAGCATTGTTTTATGATTAAAACTCTCAGCAAAATTTGCACACAAAGCCCCAACCAACACAATACTGAATGAGAAAAATTTGAAAGCATTCACTCTGAGCAGGGCAACAAGACAAGGATGCCCACTCAAATTAGCAAACAAACAAACAAACAAACAATCCCATCAAAAAGTGGGCTAAGAACGTGAATACACAATTCTCAAAAGAAGATACGCAAATGGCTAACAAACATATGAAAAAATGCTCAATATCACTAATGATCAGGGAAATGCAAATCAAAACCACAATGTGATACCACCTTCCTCCTGCAAGAACGTTCATGATCAAAAAATGAATGAATAATAGTTGTTGGCCAGACACGGTGGCTCACACCTGTAATCCCAACAATTTGGGAGGCCAAGGTAGGCGGATCACTTAAGGGCAGGGGTTTGACACCAGTGTATACAACATGATGAAACCCTGTCTCCACTAAAAATACAAACAAATTACCTGGGTGAGGTGGCACATGTCTGTAATCCCAGCTACTCCAGAGGCTGAGGCAGACAAATGGCTTGAACCTGGGAGGCAGTAGTTAGAGTAATCCAAGCTCGTGCCACTGCACTCCAGCCTGGGTGACAGAGCAACTCCATCCATCTCAAAAATAAATAAATAAATAAAAATAATAAATGTTGGTGTGGAAATGGTGAAAAGGGAACACATCTACACTGCTGGTGGGAATGTAAACTATAAATGAGTGGATAAAGAAATTGTGGTGTATGTATGATTGAATACTACTCAGCCATAAAAGGAATGAATTAATGGCATTCGCAGCAACCTTGAAGAAACTGGAGACTATTATTCTAAGTGAAGTAACTCACGAATGGAAAACAAAACACCGTATGTTCTCCCTCCTAAGTGGGAGCTAAACTACGAGGATGCAGAGGCATAAGAATGATACAATGACCTTTGGGAAAAGGGTAGGAAGGGGGTGAGGGATAAAAGACTACAAATTGAGTTCAGTGTATACTGCTCAGGTGATGGCACCAAAATCTCACAAATCACCCCTAGAGAACTTATGTGATTAAATGCCAAATCCCCAAAAACCTATGGAAATAAAATATTTAAAAATAAAATAAAATAAAAAATTTAAAAACATAGTTCCTAAAAAATGATGCTTCTAAAATGTAAAAAAAAAAAAAAGTCCCTGGAAAGTCATATAGCAGAAACTGTATTATGTTGCCTCTTAATGTGTATATTTGAGCCCGCTTGCTCAACTTCTGAGAACTTATCGGGAAGCTGCTGATCACCTGTTTCAGGTGTTTTCTATCTATTGTGAGACTATATCTCCCTGGCACTACCTGCAACCAATTATTACTTTAGAGAGACAGTTAACAACCACCTGACTTGACTATCACCTGGTGATGGTCACTAGACATTTCTAGTGTGTGGGGGTGGAAGGATCTCTCCTGGTCTGCTCATGTCTGACCAGCTACCTACTGTAACACTTTCAGATTTTTTTTTTTATGGGGTCTGTCACCCAGGCTGGAGTGCAATGGCATGATCTCGGCTCACTGCAACCTCTGCCTCCCGGGTTCACACCATTCTCCTGCCTCAGCCTCCCGAGTAGCTGGGACTACAGGCGCCCGCCACCATGCCTGGCTAATTTTTTGTATTTTTACTAGAGGTGGGATTTCACCATGTTAGCCACGATCGTCCTGATCTCCTGACCTCGTGATCCACCTGCCTCGGCCTCCTAAAGTGCTGGGATTACAGGCGTGAGCCACTGTGCCTGGCCTCAGATTTCTTATTATCAGATTTTAGGTAGGACAAATAGCTGGTATTTCTGGCTTTTGATTTTTTTTTTAAACCAAAAGTATCCTCCCAAATGAAACTAATAAGCCTTAACCAAGATTATAGCTTAGCCAAGGATGTATGAGGCATCTGCAAAGAAGTGAAGGAGCATACTGGGTGCAGCACACCAACATGGCACATGTATACATATGTAACTAACCTGCACGTTGTGCACACGTACCCTAAAACTTAAAGTATAATAAAAAAATAAATTAAAAAATAAGCTTCAAAAAGAGAAAAAAAACTCAAAAATCATGCAAATATCAAAACAAATAAGGCTGGTTCCCTGACCTGAAATTAAATCCAGGCTGCAGCAGTAAAAGCATAAAATTTTAACTATTCGATGACAAGGTAAAGTGGCTTTTATTCTTCTTTTCTCAGAGGATCTAAGGCAAGCAGTTTGAGCTTACACAAAAAAATTAACTTTGTTTTAGGTCAGATTTTTGCTCTGTGATTTAGTCAAAAGAAATGTTAAGGCTAGCCATAACAGTATCAGGTGTCTTTCTTTGAAATTCAATCCTCTGATCAACTGTTTGGAATAAGAGATCTCTAAAATATTTTTTAACTTAGAAGTCCCAATCCCAATTTAAAGAATCCATCTTCTGGTCATGGACAATTAGAATTTCCAGTCGTGTATTCATTCTAAGTGACTCCATCCAACAGCCTCTTGGGTGAAAAACCAATCCCAATGATCATTTCCCCCACCCTAAAATAAAATAGCTACTCTCAGGAATAGGCTTAGGAAAGCAAAAGACTCTTCTTGCCACAGCCCTATCCAAGCAACAAGACTTGGGATGACAAAAGTCCCTGATGGATGGGACTTCTTTTGTTTTTTGAGATAGAGTCTCCCTCTGTCCTCCAGACTGGAGTGCAGCCACCCGATCTTGGCTCACTGCAAGCTCCACGTCCCAGATTCATGCCACTCTCCTTCCTCAGCCTCCCGAGTAGCTGGGACTACAGGCACCTGCTACCATGCCTAGCTAATTTTTTGTATTTTTAGTAGAGACGGGGTTTCACCGTGTTAGCCAGGATGGTGTCGATCTCCTGACCTTGTGATCTGCCTGCCTCGGCCTCCCAAAGTGCTGGGATTACAGGTGTGAGCCACCGCGCCCAGCCTGGATGGGAGTTCTTATGACAAGCCTTCCTGGGAGCTTAACACATTTGGAAAACAAAACAAAAAACCTCAGGTTCTCAGCCATGTTACAGCTGGTCACCTAATGTGACTCAAAAATGACTCCTCCCCCTGATGGTGGAGACCAAGAGTGAGTGCTCTGACTTGGTCACAAATCAAGCCCTCAAGGACATATGACAACATGAGAGAAAACTTTATCCAGTACCTCCCTTTATGAACAACACAGAATGAAAGAGATAAAGGAAAAGACTACTTCTGGGAGGAAATGGATTAAACAATCAAAATATTCATACCCCAACATTACTAAAAAGTACACCAGAATTACTACACCAAGACTAGTCCAACACAAATCTTCTCCCATTAATCAAAATTTGGTGGAGGAAACAGTGATTTTTACCACCCAATTGGAAAGAACACACAGAGAGAAGCCAGGAAACTTGAGACTAATACATTTATACACTTTAGCTGGCTGATTACTTTTATGCATTTCTGCATGTCCAAAATGAGGTTATGGAGGTAAATCAGTTTTTAGTGGTAATACAGGTCATGGGAGAAAGAAAGGAAGTTCAGTTAGCAAAGCTGGTCTTGTGTCAGTGAAACCTTGCAGGTAGCAGCCCTCAGAGAAAATCAATGCTAAATTTGTTTATCTTTAAGGTATCAGATTCAGTCCCTTTTTCCCAGATCCAGATAAGGGAAGACATGCCTGCACTAATAATGATTCTCTATGATGTAGATTTTTTCCACAAAAGGCAACTGTGCACAGCCACTTCTATTTGCTGGCCCTCTGACAGACAGGTCAAAATTTGTCAAAGAAATATACTGTGGGTTAAAATATTTGTATTTTCTTCAACAAACAGGTGTTTCTAGAGGTGGATTTGGATGTTCTGCAGTTACAGAATTTTAGTCAATTTAAAGGCCTGCTTCACCATAATTTAGAGCTCCTGTTAGATTTGGATTTGACCAAGTGAAAGGTGTTTTGGACATTAGACAAGGTGAAGAGTTGGTCAAATCCAAAGGAAGACTGATAAAAAACAAAAACACAAATAGTGATTGCACTATTTACATACTGTTGGAAACTCTAAGCATAAGGAGAACTTAGAATGAAGTAGTAATAAGCCTTATCCTGCAGCTACCAAATTCTAAAACAAAACCCCAAACCAGCTCCTTAGTTGAGCAGGGACCAAGCTGCAGTCTGCTCTCCATTGTCACAGGAGCAGGAAACTCACGTTCCTTTTAGGAAGTGAGCAAAGATCCATGAGGAGAGGAGTTCCATGAAAAAACAAAACTCAGATCTCAAACAAAAAATTGGAGAGAGCAGGGACCTCAAGAGAAAGTAGGATCCAATTCTTAGAAAGTCACACAATTGGACAGAACTAAAGCTCTATAGTTGGTAGTGAGCATAAACAAAAGAAGCACTGCAGGTCAAAGGTTCTAAACTGCATTAAGAGGACCCCTTCATAGTTGGCAAAATGTTAACCGAATTGAGTGCCTGATTCAAGTGTCTGAATCAGTTGAGGTTTATGTCTGAATCAATTGAGGCTTATTAGACCAGAGCTTGAGGGCATAGCCTGGAAAAACACAAGTTGTAGAAACCCTCTATGGCTTGTTGTGTCTTTGAGGAGGTTTTCAAGAGGCCTGGCATTTATACATCTTCTTAAAGGAGGGAAGGCCAGTAGGAAGAGACAAGTAGGGGGAAGAATATTTGGTCTTGTCTTTATTCGCTACATAGAAAGAAAAAGCATTGTCAGTGTAAAATCTGACAGACTTTAGTTTTAGGAGCTAGACTTAGATTGCACACCTAAAGTTGCAATTGATGTGACCTTGTTTTATGAGAGAATGTACATCTTAAGATGAACATGAAAATGAAGATGAAAAAACCTGCTATGCACTTGGGACCTTTATGTTTGCACCTCATATAATGCTCACAATGACACTTTAATCAGTTACTATTATCCTTCTATCCCAAAATATCAATGAATTTGTCCCTTATCTCAGAGCCCATTAAAGGTGGAAACAGGACCCAGACTCACATATTTCTGAATCTAAAACTCATGCTTCCAGCAAAAGAAATTATTGACAGAGTGAGCAGACAACCTAAGAAATGATAGAAAATATTTAGAAACTATGCATTTGACAAAAGTCTGATATCCAGCATCTATACAAAACTTAAATAAATTTACAAGAAAAAAACCGTTAAAAAGTGGGCAAAGGACATGGAGAGACACTTTTTAAAAGATGTACATGTGGCCCACAGCACACGAAAAACTCAATATCACTGATCATTAGAAAAATACAAATCAAAACCACAACAAGACACCATCTCACACCAATCAGAATGGCTATTACCAAAAAATAAAAAGATAATATGCTGGCAAATTTGCAGAGAAAAGGGAATGCTTATACACTGTTGGTGGCAGTGTCAATCGGTTCAACCATTGTGGAAAGCAATTCCTCAAACAACTAAACAATTCCTCAAACAACTAAAAACAACTACCATTTGGCCCTGCAATCTCACTGCTGGTCATATACCCAGAGGAATATTAATCATTCTACCATAAAGACACATGAACACAAATTTTCATTGCAGCACTATTTCCTATACAAAAGACATGGAATCAACCTAAATGCCAATCAATGGAACCTGGATTTTTTAAATTTGGTACATGTACACCATGGAATAGTATTTATCCATGAAAAAAAACGAGATCTTGTCTATTGCAGGAACATAAATGAAGCTAGAGGATAATATCCTTAGCAAACTAATGCAGGAACCAGAAAACTAAACATTGCATGTATAACTGGGCACTAAATAATGAGAACGCATGGACACGATGGGAACAACACACACCAGGATCTACTTGAGGGTGGAGGGTCGGGGGCAAAAGAAGAGAAGAAAAAATAATTAGTATTAGACTAAGTACCTAACTGATGAAATAATCTGTATATCAACCCCCATGACATGGGTTTACCTATATAACAGACCTATACGTGTACCCCTGAAACTAAAATAAGCATGTTTAAAAAAAAACCACAATGAATTTCAAACATTAACACTTTAATCTCTAATCCTTCTCCAATCAAAATTTTAAGATTTGTTTTAAAAAGAAAACTTTCAACGAGAATAAATTGGCTTCTTTTTTCTAAAATAATAATAAAATAAAACTCGTATTTCACTCCACACAATTGTACCTACCAGAATTCAAAGAAAGGAAAATTGGCTGCCTCTAATAGAAATAACCATATAGACTTCAATGAAGAGACAGGGTCTGAAATGGGCCTTAGGACAAAAAACAATTAAGGAGGTTGAGTGTCTGGGTCGGACCAGCAGACCCTGACCCAGTGACGGATGAACAAATATAATCAGACACAAATATCCAGTGAAAGAGTGGGCTGGGCGGCCGAGCCACACACTGATACCGAGAAAGTTCCAGAAAAGAGTTAGCAGCAGTGGCCCCAATCAGCCAGCTAAGTTTGCATTTATTTAGTACAGATTAAATGACAAATGTATTGAGTAAACACCACTAGAGGGTAATTGACATTACCAATCTCCCGAGTAGACAGCAATCATGCACCTGCAGCTAATCAAAGATCGTTCTTAAGACCACCTGAATAAACTCTACAATCCTATGTATCTACACCCTAAGCTTTTAAGAGGATTCATCTGCCCTCAGCCAAACCTTTTACTGAAGCTATGCAAACCCCTTGGCCTTCCAAGAAGGTTTGTGACTATTTCCTATAACTATCTTTATGATTTTTCCTCTAAAATCTTTCCCACCACACGGACTGAACTCCCACATCTCCCCCTTTTCTGTTTCTTGTATTAGGCATTGTTGATTGAAGAGCACAGTTGTGTGCAGCAACAGGTCTGTCAGTTGAGACAGTCATTGCTCTTATTCCAGCTTTGCATCCTAGAATGAGCAAATCACATAAGACAAACATAATCAACAACACTCTTTTCCAATCAAGGAGTGACCTGTAGTGTTACTTGGCACCTGGGTTCGCTGTATGTCATTACTGAAAAACCCCCCTGGGGGTATGTTAATCCTTTCTAGCCAAGCAGTCACATCTTCTGAGGCTGGGAAGGGAGTGTCTGCCCAGGTGACAGGGCGA
>NW_026655083.1:0-5900 GCF_009828535.3 Hylobates moloch
CCTAACGAGAAGCACCCACAGGTGTGGAGGGGCAGGCCACCCCTTCATCTGGTGCCCAACGTGGAGGCTTTTCTCTAAGGTGAAGGTACGCTGGAGCGTGGTCATTGAGGACAAGTCGACGAGAGACTCCCGAGTACGTCTACAGTCAGCCTTGCGGTAAGCTTGTGCGCTCGGAAGAACCTAGGGTAACAATGGGGCAAACTAAAAGTAAATATGCCTCTTATCGCAGCTTTATAAAAATTCTCTTAAAAAGAGGGGGAGTTAAAGTGTCTACCAAAAATCTAAATACGCTCTTTCAAACAATAGAACAGTTTTGTCCATGGTTTCCAGAACAGGGAACTTTAGATCTAAAAGATTGGGAAAAAATTGGCAAAGAATTAAAACAAGCAAGTAGGGAAGGTAAAATCATTCCACTTACAGTATGGAATGATTGGGTCATTATTAAAGTAGCTTTAGAACCGCTGCAAACAGAAGAAGATAGCGTTCCAGTTTCCGATGTCCCTAAAAGCTGTGCAGTAGATTGTGAAAAAGAGGCAGGGATAGAGTCCCGGAAAAGAAAAGAAAGTTCACACTGTAAATGTGTAGCAGAGCCGGTAATGGCTCGGTCAACGCAAAATGTTGACAATAATCAATTACAGGAGGTAATATATCCTGAAACGTTAAAATTAGAGGAAAAATATCCAGAATTGACAGAGCCATCAGAGTCTAAACCACGAGGGCCAACTCCTCTTACAACAGCTCAGATGCCTGCAACCTTAGAACCTCAAATGCAGGTTAAACAAGTACAAACTCCAAAAAAAGATCAAGTAGAAAAAGATAGAGTCTCTGTCACGGCAATGCCAATCCAAATACAGTGTCCACAATATCAGCAGGTAGAAAGTAAGATCCAGCCGCCAGTAGCCTATCAATACTGGCCGCCAGCTGATCTGCAGTATTGGCAGCCGCCAGAAAATCCGTATGGACAGCCAGGAGCATTTCCAGTGCCACAGGGCAGGGTGCCATATCCTCAGCCACCCACCATGAGACTTAATCCTACAGCACCGCCTAGTACACAGGGTAGTGCAATACATAAAATTATTGATGAGGCAAGAAAACAGGGAGATATTGAGGCGTGGCAACTCCCAGTAATATTAGAAGCAAGGCCACCTGGAGAAGGGGCCCAAGAGGGAGAGCCTCCCGTAGCTGAAGCCAGATATCAGTCCTTTTCTATAAAAATGCTAAAAGAGATGAAAGAAGGAGTAAAACAGTATGGACCCAACTCTCCTTACATGAGAACATTATTAGATTCCATTGCTCATGGACATAGACTCATTCCTTATGATTGGGAGATTCTGGCAAAATCATCACTCTCACCCTCTCAATTTTTACAATTTAAGACGTGGTGGATTGATGGGGCACAAGTACAGGTCCGAAGAAATAGGACTGCCAATCCTCCAATTAACATAGATGCAGATCAACTATTAGGAATAGGTCAAAATTGGAGCACTGTTGACCAACAAGCAATAATGCCAAATGAGGCCATTGAGCAAATCAGGGCTATCTGCCTTAGGGACTGGGAGAAAATCCAAGACCCAGGAACCGCCTGCCCTTCCTTTAATACAATAAGACAAGGCTCTAAAGAGCCATACCCTGATTTTGTAGCAAGACTTCAAGATGCTGCTCAAAAGTCAATTACCGATGAGAATGCCCGTAAAGTCATAGTGGAGTTGATGGCATATGAAAACGCCAATCCGGATTGTCAATCAGCCATTAAGCCATTAAAAGGAAAGGTTCCCGCAGGATCAGATGTAATCTCAGAGTATGTTAAAGCATGCGATGGAATTGGAGAAGCTATGCTTATGGCTCAGGCAATCACAGGAGTTGCTTTAGGAGGACAAGTGAAAACATTTGGGGGAAAATGTTATAATTGTGGTCAAATTGGTCATCTAAAAAAGAATTGCCTAGTCACAAATAAGCCAAATGTAACTACTCAAGCTACTACAACAACAGATAAAGGGCCACCTGGCCTATGTCCAAGATGTAAAAAGGGAAAACATTGGGGTAATCAATATCGTTCTAAATTTAATAAAAATGGGCAACCACTGTCGGGAAACGAGAGGAGGGGCCAGCCTCAGGCCCCGCAACAAACTGGGGCGTTCCAAATTCAACCTTTTGTTCCTCAGGGTTTTCAGGAACAACAACCCCCACTGTCGCAAGTGTCTCAGGGAATAAGCCAGTTATCACAATACAGCAATTATCCCCCGCCACAAGTGGCAGTGCAGCAGTAGATTTGTGTACTTTACAAGCAGTCTCTCTGCTTCCAGGGGAGCCTCCACAAAAAATCCCCACAGGGGTATACGGCCCATTGCCTGAGGGGACTGTAGGACTAATCTTAGGAAGATCAAGTTTAAATCTAAAAGGAGTTCAAATTCATACTGGTGTCGTTAATTCAGACTATGAAGGAGAAATTCAATTGGTTATTAGTTCCTCAATTCCTTGGAGTGCCAGTCCAGGAGACAGGATCGCTCAATTATTACTCCTACCTTATATTAAAATTAGAAACAGTGAGATAAAAAGAACAGGAGGGTTCGGAAGCACTGATCTGGCAGGAAAGGCTGCATACTGGGCAAGTCTGGTCTCTGAGAGCAGACCTGTGTGTAAGGCCATTATTCAAGGAAAACAGTTTGAAGGGTTGGTAGACACAGGAGCAGATATCTCTGTAATTGCTTTAAATCAGTGGCCAAAAAATTGGCCTAAACAAAAGGCTATAACAAGACTTGTCGGCGTAGGCACAGCTTCAGAAGTGTATGAAAGTACAATGATTTTACATTGTTTAGGGCCAGATAATCAAGAAAGTACTGTTCAGCCAATGATTACTTCAATTCCTGTTAATCTATGGGGTCGAGATTTGTTACAACAATGGGGTGCAGAAATCATTATGCCCGCTCCATTATACAGCCCCATGAGTCAAAAAATCATGACTAAGATGGGATATATACCAGGGAAGGGATTAGGAAAAAATGAAAATGGCATTAAAGTCCCAATTGAGACTAAGAAAAATCAACAAAGAAAAGGAATAAGGTATCCTTTTTAGGGGCGGCCACTGTAGAGCCTCCTAAACCCATTCCATTAACTTGGAAAGCAGAAAAACCGGTATGGGTAAATCAGTGGCCGCTACCAAAGCAAAAACTGGAGGCTTTACACTTATTAGCAAAGGAACAATTAGAAAAGGGACACATTGAGCCTTCATTCTCACCCTGGAATTCTCCTGTATTTGTAATTCAGAAAAAGTCAGGCAAATGGCGTATGTTAATGGACTTAAGAGCCATAAACGCTGTAATTCAACCCATGGGGCCTCTCCAACCTGGATTGCCCTCTCCGGCCATGATCCCAAAAGACTGGCCTTTAATTATAATTGATCTTAAGGATTGCTTTTTTACCATTCCTCTGGCAGAGCAAGATTGTGAAAAATTTGCCTTTACTATACCAGCCATGAATAATAAAGAACCAGCCACCAGGTTTCAGTGGAAAGTATTACCTCAGGGAATGCTTAATAGTCCAACTATTTGTCAAACTTTCGTAGGTCAAGTCCTTCAACCAGTTAGAGACAAATTTTCAGATTGTTATATCATTCACTATATTGATGATATTTTATGTGCTGCAGAAACAAGAGACAAATTAATTGACTGTTACACATTTCTGCAAGCAGAGGTTGCCAACGCAGGACTAACAATAGCATCTGATAAGATCCAAACCTCTGATCCTTTTCATTATTTGGGGATGCAAATAGAAAATAGAAAAATTAAGCCACAAAAAATAGAAATAAGAAAAGACACGTTAAAAACACTAAATGATTTTCAAAAATTGTTAGGCGATATTAATTGGATTCGGCCAACTCTAGGCATTCCTACCTATGCCATGTCAAATTTGTTCTCTATCCTAAGAGGAGATCCAGACTTAAATAGTAAAAGAATATTAACCCCAGAGGCAACAAAAGAAATTAAATTAGTGGAAGAAAAAATTCAGTCAGCGCAAATAAATAGAATAGATTCTTTAGCTCCACTCCAACTTTTAATTTTTGCCACTGCACATTCTCCAACAGGCATCATTGTTCAAAATACTGATCTTGTGGAGTGGTCATTCCTTCCTCACAGTACAATTAAGACTTTTACATTATACTTGGACCAAATAGCTACATTAATTGGTCAGACAAGATTACGAATAATAAAATTGTGTGGTAACGACCCAGACAAAATAGTTGTTCCTTTAACCAAGGAACAAGTTAAACAAGCCTTTATCAATTCTGGTGCATGGCAAATTGGCCTTGCTGATTTTGTAGGAATTATTGATAATCATTACCCAAAATCAAAAATCTTCCAGTTTTTAAAATTGACTACTTAGATCTTACCTAAAATTACCAGACATGAACCTTTAGAAAATGCTCTGACAGTATTTACTGATGGTTCCAGCAATGGAAAAGCGGCTTACACAGGGCCAAAGGAGCGAGTAATCAAAACCCAATATCAATCAGCTCAGAGGGCAGAGTTGTTTGCAGTCATTACAGTGTTAGAAGATTTTAATCAACCTGTTAATATTATATCAGATTCTGCATATGTAGTACAGGCTACAAGGGATGTTGAGACAGCTCTAATTAAATATAGCATGGATGATCAGTTAAACCAGCTGTTCAACTTGTTACAACAAACTGTAAGAAAAAGGAATTTCCCATTTTATATTACTCATATTCGAGCACATACTAATTTACCAGGACCTTTAACTGAAGCAAATAAAAAAGCTGACTTACTGGTATCCTCTGCATTCATAAAAGCACAAGAACTTCATGCTTTGACTCATGTAAATGCAGCAGGGTTAAAAAACAAATTTGATGTCACGTGGAAACAGGCAAAAAATATTGTACAACATTGTACCCAGTGTCAAGTACTACACCTGCCCACCCAAGAGGCAGGAGTTAATCCCAGAGGTCTGTGTCCTAACGCATTATGGCAAATGGATGTTACCCATGTACCTTCATTTGGAAAATTATCATATGTTCATGTAACAGTTGATACTTATTCACATTTCATATGGGCAACATGCCAGACAGGAGAAAGTACTTCCCATATAAAAAAAACATTTATTATCTTGTTTTGCTGTGATGGGAGTTCCAGAAAAAATTAAAACTGACAATGGACCAGGTTATTGTAGTAAAGCTTTCCAAAAATTCTTAAATCAGTGGAATATTACACATACAACAGGAATTCCTTATAATTCCCAAGGACAGGCCATAGTTGAAAAAACTAATAGAACACTCAAAACTCAGTTAGTTAAACAAAAAAAAGGGGGAGACAGTAAGGAGTGTACCTCTCCTCAGATGCAGCTTAATCTAGCACTCTATACTTTAAATTTTTTAAACATTTATAGAAATCAGACTACCACTTCTGCAGAACAACATCTTACGGGTAAAAAGAACAGTCCACACGAAGGAAAACTGATTTAGTGGAAAGACAACAAAAATAGGACATGAGAGATAGGGAAGGTGATAACCTGGGAAAGAGGTTTTGCTTGTGTTTCACCAGGAGAAAATCAGCTTCCTGTTTGGATACCCACTAGACATTTGAAGTTCTACAATGAACCCATCGGAGATGCAAAGAAAAGCGCCTCCACGGAGACGGAAACACTGCAATCGGACACCACTGACTCGCAGGATGAATCAAGTGGTGATATTAGAAAAACAGATGAAGTCACCACGCACCAAGAAGGCGGAGCTGCCAACCTGGGCACAGTTAAAGAAGCTGACACTGTTAGCTAGAAAAAGCCTAGCTAGCACAAAGGTGACACAAACCTCAGAAAATATGCTGTTTGCAGCTTTAATGGTTGTATCAACGGTGGTAAGTCTCCCCATGCCTGCAGGAGCAGCTGCA
>NW_026655083.1:6000-7595 GCF_009828535.3 Hylobates moloch
GGATCGACCATGGGAGGCCTCGCCATCCATTCATATTTTGACTGAAGTATTAAAAGGCATTTTAAATAGATCCAAAAGATTCATTTTTACTTTAATTGCAGTGATTATGGGATTAATTGCAGTCACAGCTACAGCCGCTGTGGCAGGAGTCGCATTGCACTCTTCTGTGCAGACAGTAAGCTTTGTTGACAATTGGCAAAAGAATTCCACAAGGTTGTGGAATTCACAATCTGGTATCGATCAAAAATTGGCTAATCAAATTAATGACCTTAGACAAACTGTCATTTGGATGGGAGATAGGCTCATGAGCTTGGAACATCGTTTCCAGTTACAGTGTGACTGGAATACGTCAGATTTTTGTATTACACCCCAAGTTTATAATGAGTCTAGACATCACTGGGACATGGTAAGACGCCATTTACAGGGAAGAGAAGATAATCTCACTTTAGACATTTCTAAATTAAAAGAACAAATTTTTGAAGCCTCTCAGAGTCACTTAAATATTGTGCCTGGAGCTGAGGCGTTAGATCAAGTGGCAAAAAATCTTTATGAATTAAACCCCACGACTTGGATTAAGTCTATTGGAAACTCTACTGCAGTAAATTTTGGAATTATGTGTCTCTGTTTAATCGGTTTGTTTTTAGTGTGCCGGACCAGTCGAAGAATCCTGCGCCAAAATCGAGAGAACGAACAAGCCTTCATCGCCATGGCACATTTATATAGAGGGAAAGGGAGGGAGAATGTTGCGGAAAGTCAGGGACCTTGAACTGAGGGACTGGCTGAAGCCACAGCAGAAAAACATAACATATGAAGATTTCACGGACATTTTATTAGTTCTCCAAAATTTATACTTTTGTAATTTCTTATGTCTTTACTGTAATCTCTTAATCCCATCATTTTCTTTGTACGCTGTGGAGGATATATGTCACCTCAGGACCCTGTGATGATTGCCTTAACTACACAAATTGTTTGTAGAGGACGTGTGTTTAAACAATACGAAAACTGGGCATCTGGAAAAAAGAGCGGGATAACAGCGGTGTTCAGGAAACAAGGGAGGTAACCTTGAACTGGCCGCCGGTGAGCCGGACGGAACAGAGCCATATCTTTTCTCCTTTTGCACACAAGTAGGAGAGATATCGCTGAATTCTTTTTCTCAGCAAGGAATATCCCTGAGAAAGAGAATGCGCTCTGAGGGTAGGCCTATAAACGACCCCCTTGGAGTCGTGCCGCCTTTTACGGTTGAAGCCGAAGGGATGAAATAAGCCCCGGCCTCCTGTAGTGCTCCCAGGCTTATTAGGATGAGGAAATTCCCACCTAATAAATTTTGGCCAGTCAGGTTGTCTTCTCTCAAACCCTATTTCCTGATAAAATGTTATCAATGACTATGCGTGCCCAAAAATTTCGTTGGCAATTTTAATTTCAATTTTAACACCGTCCTGTGAACTCATCCTGCCTCCACTTGCTTTATGATATTCGATTACCTTGTGAAGTATGTAATCTCGGTATCGTAATGACAATGGTAGTTTTGTTGAAAAGAAAAGGGGGAAATGTGGGGAAAAGAAGGAGAGATCAGCCTGTTACTGTGTCTATATAGA
>NW_026655084.1:0-7593 GCF_009828535.3 Hylobates moloch
CAAGGGAGACAATACAATAGGAAGAACAGGTTTGGTTTGTGGGGGGATAAATGAGCTCCATTTTGGACATAACAAATTTGAAGCAACTGTACAAAATACGAGTCAGGATAAACTGAAGGCAGTTAAATAAATCATTTTGGAGACTAGGAACAAAGCCTGGACTGGAGCCATGGATTTGGGTGCCAGATGCTTATCAGTGGCAGTCTGAACCAGAAGAATAAGTAAGATCTCTCAGGAAGCATGGAGAAAATAAGGCAGAGGACAGAGCCCGGTGATCTCCCAACATTTTAGGCGCAACTGTGGGAAGAGAAGCCAAGAAAAGTGACTGAGAAGAACAGAATATTCACCAGCTAAAGGAGGACCAAGGATCTGTGTCATCACAAAAAGACACTCCAAGGCTGGAATAAAACATGGCCAACAGAGCCAAATTCCATCAAGGACGTAAGCAAAAGAGAGGATTTATTTAGATTCAACAGTTTTAACACAGTCCTGAAGAGGGCCAAGAGGATTGGATCAAGTGCACAGGTGGGGCAATCAGTCTGGGGAGAAGAGATGCCTTGTCTTCCAAGATTAGTTATAAGATCAGAGGGGGCTGAGGGCAGAGAAAGGAAGTTTGCAGAGTGGACATAGGAAATTGAGGAAGTTTGTGCCAACGGACTCAGTTTGACTGAAGAGGCAGCTCTGGATAGTTGCTGAGAGAAAATTAGGCAATAGTGAGGGAGGACTCTGAAGACAGCCAGTGATATTTGCAGAGGATGCTGTAGGAAATTCTTCCCTCCCCCTGACACCACTTCCTTGGCACCCACCTGACCCCATGTCTAACACTCAGAAAACTATTTCAATTAATAAATTAAATTTTAGATTTATTTATTCTCATTATTGAGTGCCTACATAGCGCAAGGCAATGTGCTGAACTCAGGAGATGTAAAGATTTCACAGTGTTTGAAGAGCTGTAAATCCTCCCCACTGAAATGTTATCAGTGTGATGTCTACTCATCTTCAGGTCTCACCTTAAAATGACACTTCCTCGCAGGTACCAGTCCTCACTCCCTATACTAAGCTAAGGCCTCCTCTCCAACATTCTCTTGGTAGCTCCTCCAGTAATAACTAAATAATTAAATAGGTAATGTAAATATTAATTACATTACATATGTGGTTTTTAATATCTATCTTCTTTGCCCACTAAATTGTAACCCCCATGAGATCAGTAAGCTAGTTATTGCTGGATGCTCAGCACCAACAAACAACATGATATTTGTTAATTCATTCATCCAGTAAGTATTCAACCCCCTATATAAGAAACATAGTGTACATAACAGACACCCAGGGAATACTTGTTGAATGAATCAATGAATAAATAAATGAAGTTCTATAAGAAGGTTCATTTCTAAAAAATAAAGTCTACTGAGTAATCTATAATCACAATTTGATATGGTACAAACTTAAGGGATTCCAAGTATGGGGCACTCACTTGGTTGAATTTAAATGGGGAAAGCTAACTTTTGAGAGAAATGATGATTTTCAGGGGAAAGTATGAATGTAGATTGGATGCTAAGAGGGTAGATGGCCCACAAAAGAAAATCTTATCACTAGAACCACTCTTCACAGGCTGGGCCTCGCTGCGTACTACAGCAAAAGGTATAGAATGTCTCTTACCTTACTAGGACCATGAATAATACTTCTGTTCTACTTCTAACCAAAAGCATATATATGCTAGGTGATGGGATTGCTGGGGACTAGGACTCACAGTACAATTCTGTAAAAAGAAATATCATTATACTTTTGAATCTCTCAGATTTAATTGAAGTTTACAAATGAAAAATAGCTTTGTGTTACTACTCTGAAAAAAATGATGATAGGAGCCCACCATGAGGAGCAGCAACATAAAAACAGCAAAATGATAAACATTACAGGTCCAGCCAGCTCAAATCTATCTCATAAGATACAGACTCGTGAACATTTTCTTGGCATATCTGGTCTGTTTGAAGTAAATAGAGTGTAAAAAGGCCTTACCCATATTTTTTTTAATTCCATTGACCCTCTTAAAAAGACCAATGAGTATTTTAATAATTAAACAGTAAGTCTGGAAATCATACCTAATCCTAGGAAATTTTACACTGTTTGGGTGGCCTACAACAGCAAAGCCTTTTTAAAAGCCTTTCCTGCAGTATCTTTTTGCAAATAAATCACTCTTGCAAACAACTTTTAAAATCAGGACGCCTCCAATAGCGACGCTGTTTGGCTGGCAAAAGTTTCCTTGGCTCTGGCATATCCACCCAGTCCAGGGTCTCTCTAAATTTCCATCCTTACCCGTATTTCTAGTGTAGAGAAAAAACAAAACCTGTCATCATTGTCATCTCCTGCCCCCAGCTCCTTGCAAAATCAAAATAAACAAACAAAAGTTAATTAAAGGAAAAGTCAGAGCTAGTACTAAGCTAGTATTCACTAAGATGGTTGTACCAGTTGTTAAAAAGTTGAAATATTTCTTCAACTTTCCTTCAAGAGCCCTCTTCCTTTCCAGCAACCCCATAATCTAGCAAATAAAAGGTTAATGATTTGTACCTACAGAGACATCTGTTCTGACAAGTCAATGCCTTTGCTGTTTATGATTATAGATAGAGATTGAAATGATAGAGAACTATACATAGGTATATAATATCATTCTTGGAAATAGGCAAACTACATTCACTCTTTCCAGCACCTACTTCCTTATTCCCTTTAGTTTCATCCCAGTTCTCTCCTGCTCCTAAGCAAACAGGTGAATTTCATAATTAAAGAAAGTAAGAAGCCAATGTATAAATAACCCTGTACTTCCACAGAGATGTATTAGAGTGGAGCTGGTACAAAAGATGACTATCGTAAAGAAAACCCAAATTTTAATTTTCCTTATGAAGTTGAAGAAAATCTTCTAATAAACTTTGCCGTAGAGTTAAAAATCATGAGACAAAAGATTTTTAGACCCGTGTGTGCTCAACACCTGAGGTGCATGGACCTGTTTTAGATTTGAAGTGTTAATTCTCCTGATACTGTGAGGTTGCCTGACAGCTCACCTTCCTTTGTCAGTCCTTCCTAGGGTGTATCTTCCACCCAGGCTCCACCCTGTCGCTCTTTTAACATGTCTCTCATGCTCTGTTAAAAGTTCCCAGATATTTATTTTCCTCTTCTTTATCTAGGTGTTTACAGTTTCTAAATGTGCCAGGGTATTTATCAAGAACAACCTATGAAAATGCTGGGAATTTGAGGCTGAATGTTAATAAATGAATGAGTTCCCTTCAAGCAAAGAGCATGCCACTGTTCATGAACCACTGCTCACTTTTACACTACTCATCAACTGATAATTATTATGCAGTTGTAGCTGGATGGTCCTTGTGGAGCCTAAACTGACATGGGGCTGGGTGTGGAGCCAGAGGTATTCCCTCACCCAGTGCCATATGGATGAGCTCACTGACATGGGAACACAGGGATCCCATGAGAAGACAGTTATCTTACGTTAAGAATATGGAAGAGAGACAGAGAAGATGAGGATAATGTAAGGAAGGACATAGCATCCACTCCAGCCCCACCTGAGAGGCTCCACTGGACCCTGAGGAGGGGAGGACCTTCCTTCTCTAAGGGAGCTCTGGAGCTGCAGTGAATGGCAGGGAGACCCTGTGATCCTTTGGGGTGGACACATCAGCAGGAAGGCAAGGGCAAGATCCCTCCCTTAACTACCCTGTGAGCAGTAGACACCAACAGAGTCTCTGGAGATGAAAAATATGAGACACTTGGGTCCCACAAACATAGAAACACATTAGGGCCTCCCAGAAATAACTAAAAAGGGGTAAGAGAGGCCCTGTGGTCCCTCATGAATAGGTGCAAGTAGGAACCAGAAGACACAGATTCTGGCTGTTCCTGTGACCTCTGTACACCAGGAGCTAGTGAGGCCTGGTAACATCATTCTAGGTTTCACTCAGTCACCTGCTAAAAGGAAAACCTTAGACAAATTACATTTAACATGGTTTAATTGAGCAAAAAAACATTCAGGAATCGGGCAGTCCCCAAACCAGAATACATTCAGAGAGATTCCAGCACTGCCACATGGTCGAAGAAAATTTATGGGCAGAAAAAGGAAAGTGACATACAGAAAATGGAAGTGAAGTACAGAAACAGCCAGACTGGTTACAGCTTGGTGTGTGCCTTGGTGTGTGCCTTAGTGTGTGCTTATTTGAACACGGTTTAAACAGTTGGCCATCTTTGATTGGTCAAAACTCATTGATTGGAACAAGAGTAGGTTATAGCCTGTTTACACATCCAGTTAGATTACAGTTCATTTTATACAGAGAAATCTTTAGGCTGAATTTAAAATATATAAGGAGGCAGCTGTAGGCTAAACTTAATTTAACAACCTCCAGGTTAAGAAGCACTGTCACCATTTCTAACAACCTTCTGGGATGCAGGGAGGTGGAAAGGCATAGCACATACTTTTCATTTTTTACAAAAAGGCCCTAAGTGAAGACCCCATTCCAAGTCATTGATCCACACATACACAGAACATCACTGGGGCTGCCAGGAAGGAAACAGCAGGGCTGTTCAGGAGAGTCTGATGATGTCCCTGCCATGGGCCTCTGCTTTTCTGGATATGAACTCGGAAAGAACATTCTGCACGATGGAAATGTCTGGACTTGTTCAGATGTTGTTGTCAGGGATAACTTTTCCCCTTTATTTAAAGTAATGTATCTAAACTTTTTCTTCTCGTTATTCCTCCCTCACCAGCTTTTCTTAAGCTTTTTTTTCTTATGCCCTCTCCAATGAAATGAAATTTTAATACCACAGATTTGCAGTACATTTATGTACTGTATGTATAGTTGTACTTCATACACTAAAAGCAAAAGTAAGAATCTTTTTGCCCACCAACAACAAATATTTACCCCCTTGGGGGTGAGAATTCAAGATTTACATTTATTTTACTTTTGTCCCATCTGAGACCCAGCTCATCCCCCACTGAAGCCAGCAGCACATACACCCCCCAGAGCCTGAAACTTTCCATCATGCACACAGCATTGGTACCCACGTGTGCCCAAACACCATGTGGCTTGTGGTTATTACATCCCCAAACCAGCCAGCTGCTGGTTGGCAGGTATTTCCGAGCAATATCCACTTTTGTTTTACTGCTAAATCACATGTGCCTCTCAAATGCAATCTACTACTACTTATTAATATAGTTAGATACATCCTGAGCTTTTCCAGGACACCACAGTCTAATAAATTTACCCCCATGATTTGGAAAATCTAATTCCCCTTTTTATACCAGGGATACTTTTAAACTACATAGGCTCTCTGAAGTATCCCTTTATATAAAATTATTTAAAACTTACCAAATTCCAAACTCTCCATGTTTCATAATCTATATGAACTGTCAAATCATTGGTGAAGGTGGCAAAAATGGCAAAAATGGCAAAAATAGTTTTATCTCCCCACTCACCACTCAAAGAAAGTAAACTTCTACCTTTTCACCATAGGCTCTAACAATTCTCAAAAAGTGAATTTTTAAATGGAAAAGGTGTTTTCCCATTATATTAAGCAGGGAGAATCATTAAACAGGCAACTACTCCTCTAGGGGAAAGTCCACGCATTCAATTCTAGTCATCATAAAATAGAAATATCCTAAACAGAAACTTTATGCTACACCATGGCACCTTCAGCCTTCATTTAGTGGTCTCACCTTCTCAGTAAGTCCACTCCAAGGCTGCTGATGGCATCCAATTAATCAACCAAGTATTAGACTTTGCGATGGAGAGCAATGAAGTGCTAATGAGGACCACGTGCAGTTGTGAATGGCCTCCATCCATGTGACCAGCCACGCCACCAAATGGAGAGGAATTGCTCAGGATGGAGCTATTAGGAATCTTAGGAGCAACCCCAAGTAGTTACACTGTGTGTGTTTGATTGTGCCATGGGCCTCAGAGAGATTCCAAATGATCCACTGGTGGTTTGTGTCAATTCAATTTCAACACATGTTATTTTCAAAATCTTTTAAGGGGGTTTATAATTCACTTATGGTGATTGTGGGCCCATTACGCTTTGACACATAACAATCTAATAGTTCAATATATTAGGAAGAATGCATACATCAGAAAAGTAAACATATCCAAATTAGTCACACTTGTGCCTTCCCACTTCAACTAATCATGGTAATCTGTGAACATGTCTGAAATATGCTTTGAAAGACTTGAATTCAAGGCCAACGTCAGCTTTTAATCAGTCCTTAAGATTCACACCTTTTCATTTTATCAATAATTTATCAGCCTGACACCAATGGCATGTTGATATTCATGGCTTTTGTAGACTTTCTAACTCAATGTTTCTCAGTCAGGGGCATGCCTTTGAGTGGCCTTAGAGATTTTGAACATTGACACACTGATACCTAAACCAGGACAAACTGAGTGAGCATGGTCTGAGAGTGTGCTCTGGAATCCTTATATATATATGTGTGTGTGTGTGTGTGTGTGTGTGTGTGTATATACATATATGTATATATATATATTTTTTATACGTTAAGTTCTAGGGTACATGTGCACAAGGTGCAGGTTTGTTACACAGGTATATATGTGTCATGTTGGTTTGCTGCACCTATCAACTCTTCATTTACATTAGGTATTTCTCCTAATGCTATCCCTCCCCCAGCCCCTCACCCCGTGATAAGCCCCAGTGTGTGATGTTCTCCACCCTGTGTCCAAGTGTTCTCATTGTTCAATTCCCACCTATGAGTGAGAACATGTGCTGTTTGGTTTTCTGACCTTGTGACAGCTCAGAATGATGTTTTCCAGCTTCATCCATGTCCCTGCAAAGGACATGAACTCATTCTTTTTTATGGCTGCATAGTATTCCATGGTGTATATGTGCCACATTTTCTTAATCCAGGCTATCATTGATGGACCTGTGGGTTGGTTCCAAGTCTTTGCTATTGTGAATAGTGCCGGAATAAACATACATGTGCAAGTGTCTTTATAGTAGCATGATTTATAATACTTTGGGTATATACCCAGTAATGGGATTGCTGAGTCAAACGGTATTTCTAGTTCTAGATCCTTAAGGAATCGCCACCCTGTCTTCCACAATGGTTGAACTAATTTACCACCAACAGTGAAAAAGTGTTCCTATTTCTCCACATCCTCTCCAGCATCTGTTGTTTCCTGACTTTTTAATGATCGCCATTCAAAATGGCATGACACGGTATCTCACTGTGGTTTTGATTTGCATTTCTCTGATAACCAGTGATGATGAGCATTTTTTTCATGTGTCTGTTGGCTGCATAAATGTCTTCTTTTGAGAAGTGTCTGTTCATATCCTTTGCCCACTTTTTGATGGGGTTGTTTTTTCTTGTAAATTTGTTTGAGTTCTTTGCAGATTCTGGATGTTAGCCTTTTGTCAGATAAGTAGATGGCAAAACTTTTCTCCCATTCTGTAGGTTGCCTATTCACTCTGATGGTAGTTTCTTTCGCTGTGCAGAAGCTCTTTAGTTTAATTAGATCCTATTTGTCTGTTTTGGCTTTTGTTGCCATTGCTTTTGGTGTTTTAGTCATGAAGTCCTTGCCCATGCCTATGTCCTGAATG
>NW_026655085.1:0-7592 GCF_009828535.3 Hylobates moloch
TTTTGTTGCCATTGCTTTTGGTGTTTTAGACATGAAGTCCTTGCACGTGCCTATGTCCTGAATGGTATGCCTAGGTTTTCTTCTAGGGTTTTTAGGGTTTTAGGTCTAACATGTAAGTCTTTAATCCATCTTGAATTAATTTTTGTATAAGGTGTAAGGAAGGGATCCAGTTTCAGCTTTCTACATATGGCTAGCCAGTTTTCCAAGCATCATTTATTAAATAGGGAATCCTTTCCCCATTTATTGTTTTTGTCAGGTTTGTCAAAGATCAGATAGTTGTAGATATGTGGCATTGTTCCTGAGGGCTCTGTTCTGTTCCATTGATCTATGTCTCTGTTGTGGTACCAGTACCATGCTGTTTTGGTTACTGTAGCCTTGTTGTATAGTTTGAAGTCAGGTAGCGTGACGCCTCCAGCTTTGTTCTTTTGGCTTAGGATTGACTTGACAATACAGGCTCTTTTTTGCTTCCATATGAACTTTAAAGTAGCTTTTTCCAATTCTGTGAAGAAAGTCATTGGTAGCTTGATGGGGATGGCAGTGAATCTATAGATTACCTTGGACAGTATGGCCATTTTCACCATATTGATTCTTCCAACCCATGAGCATGGAATGTTCTTCCATTTGTTTGTATCCTCTTTTATTTCATTGAGCAGTGGTTTGTAGTTCTCCTTGAAGAGGTCCTTCACGTCCCTTGTAACTTGGGTTCCTAGGTATTTTATTCTCTTTGAAACAATTGTGAATGGGAGTTCACTCATGATTTGGCTCTCTGTTTGTCTGTGATTGGTGTACAAGAATGCTTGTGATTTTTATACCTTGATTTTGTATCCTGAGACTTGCTGAAGTTGCTTATCAGCTTAAGGAGATTTTGGGCTGAGACAATGGGGTTTTCTAGATATACAATCATGTCATCTGCAAACAGGGACAATTTGACTTCCTCTTTTCCTAATTGAATACCCTTTATTTCCTTCTCCTGCCTAATTGCGCTAGCCAGAACTTCCAACACTATGTTGAATAGGAGTGGTGAGAGAGGGCATCCCTGTCTCATGCCAGTTTTCAAAGGGAATACTTCCAGTTTTTGCCCATTCAGTATGATATTGGCTGTGGGTTTGTCATAGATAGTTCTTATTATTTTGAGATACATCCCATCAATACCTAATTTATTGAGAGTTTTTAGCATGAAGGGTTGTTGAATTTTGTCAAAGGCCTTTTCTGCATCTATTGAGATAATCATGTGGTTTTTGTCTTTGGTTCTGTTTATATATCAGCTTACGTTTACTGATTTGCATATGTAGAACCACCCTTGCATCCCAGGGATGAAGCCCACTTGATCATGGTGGATAAGCTTTTTGATGTGCTGCTGGATTCGGTTTGCCAGTATTTTATTGAGGATTTTTGCATCGATGTTCATCAAGGATATTGGTCTGAAATTCTCTTTTTTTGTTGTGTCTCTGCCAGGCTTTGGTATCAGGATGATGCTGGCCTCATAAAATGAGTTAGGGAGGATTCCCTCTTTTTCTGTTGATTGGAATAGTTTCAGGAGGAATGGTACCAGTTCCTCCTTGTACCTCTGGTAGAATTCAGCTGTGAATCCATCAGGTCCTGGACTCTTTTTTGTTGGTAAGCTATTGATTATTGCCAGAATTTCAGAGCCTGTTATTGGTCTATTCAGAGATTCAACTTCTTCTTGGTTTAGTCTTGGGAGGGTGTATGTGTCGAGGAATTTATCCATTTCTTCTAGATTTTCTAGTTTATTTGCGTAGAGGTGTTTGTAGTATTCTCTGATGGTAGATTGTATTTCTGTGGGATTGGTGGTGATATCCCCTTTTTCATTTTTTATTGTATCTCTTTGATTCTTCTCTCTTTTCCTTTTTATTAGTCTTGCTAGCGGTCTATCAATTTTGTTGATCTTTTCAAAAAACCATCTCCTGGATTCCTTAATTTTTTGAAGGGTTTTTTGTGTCTCTATTTCCTTCAGTTCTGCTCTGATTTTAGTTATTTCTAGCCTTCTGCTAGCTTTTGAATGTGTTTGCTCTTGCTTTTTCAGTTCTTTTAATTGTGATGTTAGGGTGTCAATTTTGGACCTTTTCTGCTTTCTCTTGTGGGCATTTAGTGCTATAAATTTCCCTCTGCACACTGCTTTGAATGTGTCCCAGAGATTCTGGTAGGTTGTGTCTTTGTTCTCGTTGGTTTCGAAGAACATCTTTATTTCTGCCTTCATTTCATTATGTACCCAGTGGTCATTCAGGAGCAGGTTGTTCAGTTTCCATGTAGTTGAGTGCTTTTGAGTGAGTTTCTTAATCCTGAGTTCTAGTTTGATTGCACTGTGGTCTGAGAGACAGTTTGTTATAATTTCTGTTTGTTTACATTTGCTGAGGAGAGCTTTACTTCCAATTATGTGGTCAATTTTGGAATAGGTGTGGTGTGGTGCCGAAAAAAATGTATATTCTGTTGATTTGGGGTGGAGAGTTCTGCAGATGTCTATTAGGTCCACTTGTTGCAGAGATGAGTTCAATTCCTTGATATCCTTGTTAACTTTCTGTCTCGTTGATCTGTCTAATGTTGACAGTGGGGTGTTGAAATCTCCCATTATTATTGTGTGGGAGTTTAAGTCCCTTTGTAGGTAACTGAGGAGTTGCTTTATGAATCTGGGTGCTCCTGTGTTGGGTGCATATATATTTAGGATAGTTAGCTCTTCTTGTTGAATTGATCCCTTTACCATTATGTAATGGCCTTCTTTGTCTCTTTTGATCTTTGTTGGTATAAAGTCTATGTTATCAGAGATTAGGATTGCAACCCCTGCCTTTTTTTGTTTTCCATTTGCTTGATAGATCTTCCTCCATCCCTTTATTTTGAGTCTATGTGTGTCTCTGCACATGAGATGGGTTTCCTGAATACAGCAAACTGAAAGGTCTTGACTCCTTATCCAATTTGCCAGTCTGTGTCTTTTAATTGGAGCATTTAGCCCATTTACATTTAAAGTTAATATTGTTATGTGTGAATTTGATCCTGTCATTATGATGTTAGTTGGTTATTTTGCTCGTTAGTTGATGCAGTTTCTTCCTAGCCTCGATGGTCTTTACAATTTGGCATGTTTTTGCAGTGGCTGGTAATGGTTGTTCCTTTCTATGTTTAGTGCTTCCTTCAGGAGCTCTTTTAGGGCAGGCCTGGTGGTGACAAAATCTCTCAGCATTTACTTGTCTGTAAAGTATTTTATTTCTCCTTCACTTATGAAGCTTAGTTTGGTTGGATATGAAATTCTGGGTTGCAAATTCTTTTCTTTAAGAATGTTGAATATTGGCCCCCACTCTCTTCTGGCTTGTAGAGTTTCTGCCAAGAGATCAGCTGTTAGTCTGATGGGCTTCCCTTTGTGGGTAACCCTACCTTTCTCTCTGGCTGCCCTTAACATTTTTTCCGTCATTTCAACTTTGTTGAATCTGACAATTATGTGTCTTGGAGTTGCTCTTCTCGAGGAGTATCTTTGTGGCATTCTCTGTATTTCCTGAATCTGAATTTTGGCCTGCCTTGCTAGATTGGGGAAGTTCTCCTGGATAATATCCTGCAGAGTGTTTTCCAACTTGGTTCCATTCTCCCTGCCACTTTCAGGTAGGCCAATCAGATGTAGGTTTGGTCTTTTCACATAGTCCCATATTTCTTGGAGGCTTTGTTCGTTTCTTTTTATTCTTTTTTCTCTAAACTTCCCTTCTCACTTCATTTCATTCATTTCATCTTCCATCACTGATACCCTTTCTTCCAGTTGATCGTATCGGCTACTGAGTCTTCTGGATTCTTCATGTAGTTCTCGAAACTTGGCTTTCAGCTCCATCAGCTCCTTTAAGCACTTCTCTGCATTGGTTATTTTAGTTATACATTTGTCTAATTTTTTTTCAAAGTTTTTAACTTCTTTGCCATTGGTTTGAATTTCCTCCTGTAGCTCGGAGTAGTTTGATTGTCTGAAGCCTTCTCTCAACTCGTCAAAGTCATTCTCCATCCAGCTTTGTTCCGTTGCTGGTGAAGAACTGCATTCCTTTGGAGGAGGAGAGGTGCTCTGCTCTGCTTTTTAGAGTTTGCAGTGTTTGTGGTCTGTTTTCTCCCCATCTTTGTAGCTTTTTCTACTTTTGGTCTTTGATGATGGTGATGTACAGATGAGTTTTTGGTGTGGGTGTCCTTTCTGTTTGTTAGTTTTCCTTCTAACAGACAGGACCCTCAGCTGCAGGTCTGCTGGAGCCTGCTAGAGTTCCATTTCAGACCCTATTTGGCTGGGCGTCAGCAGCGGTGGCTGCAGAACAGCGGATTTTCGTGAACCATAAATTCAGCTGTCTGATCGTTCCTCTGGAAGTTTTGTCTCAGAGGAGTACCCGGCTGAGTGAGGTGTCAGTCTGTCCCCACTGGGGGGTGCATCCCAGTTAGTCTGCTCAGGGCTCAGAGACCCACTTTAGGAGGCGGTCTACCCGTTCTGAGATCTCCAGCTGCATGCTGGGGGAACCACTGCTCTCTTCAAAGCTGTCAGACAGGGACATTTAAGTCTTCAGAGGTTCCTGCTGACTTTTTGTTTGTCTGTGCCCTGCCCCCAGAGGTGGAGCCTACAGAGGCAGGCAGGCCTCCTTGAGCTGTGGTGGGCTCCACCCAGTTCGAGCTTCCTGGCTGCTTTGTTTACCTAAGCAAGCCTGGGCAATGGTGGGCACCGCTCCCCCAGCCTTGCTGCTGCCTTGCAATTTGATCTCAGACTGCTGTGCTAGCAATCAGTGAGACTCCATGGGCGTAGGACCCTCCAAGCCAGGTGTGGGACACAATCTCCTGGTGTGCCTTTTTCCAAGCCCACTGGAAAAGTGCAGTATTAGGGTGGGAGTGACCCAATTTTCCAGGTGCCATCTGTCACCCCTTTCTTTGACTAGGAAAGGGAACTCCCTGACCCCTTGCGCTTTCCGAGTGAGGCAATGCCTCACCCTGTTTCGGATTGCACACGGTGCGCTGCACCGACTGTCCTGCACCCACTGTTTGGAACTCCCCAGTGAGATGAACCCAGCACCTCAGATGGAAATGCAGAAATCACCCATCTTCTGCGTCACTCACACTGGGAGCCATAGACTGGAGCTGTTCCTATTGGGCCATCTTGTCTCCACCCAGCGTTCATTATTCTAATTTCACAAAAAAAGCATATTTAAAACCAGCAACCATCAAAAAAGACAAAGAAGGATATTACGTAATGGTTAAGGGCTCAATTCATCAGGAAGACCTAGATACCCTAAATATATATGCACCCAACACAGGAGCACCCACATTCATAAAACAAGTTCTTAGAGAACTACAAAGAGACTTAGATAACTACACAATAATATTAGGAGGCTTCAACACTCTGTTGACTGTACTAGATCATCATGGCAGAAAAACTAACAAAGCTATTTGGGACCTGAACTCAACATTTGACCAAATGTGCCCAATAGACATCTATAGATCTCTCCACACAAAACAACAGAGTATACATCCTTCTTATCTGCACATGCCACATACTCTAAAATCAACTACACAATCAGCCATTTAAAAAAATCCTCAGAGGGGTGGAGCCAAGATGGCCGAATAGGAACAGCTCCGGTCTCCAGCTCCCAGCCCCAGCGACACAGAAGACTGGTGATTTCTGCATTTCTGCTTGAGGTACCGGTTTCATCTCACTAGGGAGTGCCTAACAGTGGGTGCAGGACAGACGGTGAAGCGCACTGTGCGCGAGCCGAAGCAGGGCGAGGCATTGCCTCACTCGGGAAGTGCAAGGGGTCAGGGAGTTCCCTTTCCTAGTCAAAGAAAGGGGAAACAGACGGCACCTGGAATATCGGGTCAGTCCCATCCTAATACTGCGCTTCTCCAACGGGCCTGGAAAACGGCACACTAGGAGATTGTGTCCCGCACCTGGCTCGGAGGGTCCTATGCCCACGGAGTCTCGCTGATTGCTAGCACAGCAGTCTGAGATCAAGCTGCAAGGCGGCAGCGAGGCTGGGGGAGGGGCGCCCGCCATTGCCCAGGCTTGCTTAGGTAAACAAAGCAGCCAGGAAGCTCGAACTGGGTGGAGCCCACCATAGCTCAAGGAGGCCTGCCTGCCTCTGTAGGCTCCACCTCTGGGGGCAGGGCACAGACAAACAAAAACTCAGCAAAGAACCTCCACAGACTTAAATGCCCCTGTCTGACTGACAGCTTTGAAGAGAGTAGTGGTTCTCCCAGCACGCAGCTGGAGATCTGAGAACAGACAGACTGCCTCCTAAAGTGGGTCCCTCACCCCTGAGCAGCCTAACTGGGAGGCACCCCCCCAGTAGGGTCAGACTGACACCTCATTCAACCGGGTACTCCCCTGAGACAAAACTTTCAGAGGAACTATCAGACAGCTGAATTTGTGGTCTCACGAAAATCCGCTGTTCTGCAGCCACCGCTGCTGACACCCAGCCAAACAGGGTCTGGAGTGGACCTCTAGTTAACTCCAACAGACCTGCAGCTGAGGGTCCTGTCTGGTAGAAGGAAAACTAACAAACAGAAAGGACTTCAACACCAAAAACCCATCTGTACATCACCATCACCAAAGACAAAAAGTAGATAAAACCACAAAGATGGGGAAAAAACAGAGCAGAAAAACTGGAAACTCTAAACAACAGAGCACCTCTCCTCCTCCAAAGGAACGCAGTTCCTCACCAGCAACGGATCAAAGCTGGATGGAGGATGACTTTGATGAGTTGAGAGAAGAAGGCTTCAGACGATCAAACTACTCTGAGCTACGAGAGGAAATTCAAAACAATAGCAAAGAAGTTAAAAACTTTGAAAAAAAATTAGAAGGATGGATAACTAGAATAACCAATGGAGAGAAGGGCTTAAAGGAGCTGATGGAGCTGAAAGCCAAGTTTCGAGAACTACGCGAAGATTGCAGAAGCCTCAGTAGCAGATGCGATCAACTGGAAGAAAGGGTATCCCTGATGGAAGATGAAATGAATGAAATGAAGAGAGAAGGGAAGTTTAGAGAAAAAAGAATAAAAAGAAATGAACAAAGCCTCCAAGAAATTTGGGACTATGTGAAAAGACCAAACCTACGTCTGATTGGTGTACCTGAAAATGATGGGGAGAATGGAACCAAGTTGGAAAACACTCTGCAAGATATTATCCAGGAGAACTTCCCCAATCTAGCAAGGCAGGCCAGCATTCAGATTCAGGAAATACAGAGAACGCCACAAAGATACTCCTCGAGAAGGGCAACTCCAAGACACATAATTGTCAGATTCACCAAAGTTGAAATGAAGGAAAAAATGTTAAGGGCAGCCAGAGAGAAAGGTCGGGTTACCCACAAAGGGAAGCCCATCAGACTAACAGCTGATCTCTCAGCAGAAACTCTACAAGCCAGAAGAGAGTGGGGGCCGATATTCAACATTCTTAAAGAAAAGAATTTTCAACCCAGAATTTGCTATCCCGCCAAACTAAGCTTCATAAGTGAAGGAGAAATAAAATACTTTACAGACAAGCAAACGCTGAGTGATTTTGTCACCACCAGGCCTGCCCTAAAAGAGCTCCTGAAGGAAGCACTAAACATGGAAAGGAACAACCGGTACCAGCCACTGCAAAAACAT
>NW_026655086.1:0-7592 GCF_009828535.3 Hylobates moloch
TGAGCCGAGATCGTGCCGCTGCACTCCAGCCTGGGCGACAGAGTGAGACTCCATCTCAAAACAACAAAAACAAAAACAAAACAAAAAACACTTTATTTTTTAAACTTTTATTATAGGTACAGGAGTATATTTTTAAACTTTTATTATAAACTTATAGGTATGACAGAATCTCCTTTTTCAAGGCTGAATAATATTCTACTGTGTGTACATACCACCTATTTTGTAGCATATGACAGAATCTCCTAATATTCTACTGTTCGTACATACTGCATTTTCTTTTCAAAAATATTTTTTAAACTTTGATTATAGGTACAGGGGGACAATGAAAGGTTTGTTACATGGGTGATGAGGACTACACTGTGATTTTTTCATTTTGCTCAAATTCCTATCTAAGGGATCTGAGGGATCATGCCTTACAAATCATAAATTCTCACCGGATGGGTTTTGTTTAACCCTACATATCGTGACTTACTTTTCAAACTGACTCTGGCATAGCATTACGAGACAAGGAAGAAAATAAAAATATTTTATCTTAAAACATGCTTCTTTGCCATATCTTGAAATGGCCCTGCAAAGCTGTCCTTTGTGGGGGATAATTTGCAACTGTAAAGAATCTCTATTAATGTAGCTAGATCTTTTTCTTCCAGCCCCTCCCAATCCTAAACAGATTAACTAGGATTCTAGCCCCTTTAAAAAATCTGAATAGGGGCTGGGCGCGGTGGCTCGCGCTTGTAATCCCAGCACTTTGGGAGGCCGAGGCGGGCGGATCACGAGGTCAGGAGATCGAGACCACGGTGAAACCCTGTCTCTACTAAAAATACAAAAAATTAGCCGGGCGTGGTGGCGGGCGCCTGTAGTCCCAGCTACTCGGAGAGGCTGAGGCAGGAGAATGGCGTGAACCTGGGAGGCGGAGCTTGCAGTGAGGCGAGATCGCGCCACTGCACTCCAGCCTGGGCGACAGAGCGAGACTCCGTCTCAAAAAAAAAATCTGAATAGGGCCGGGCGGGGTGGCTCACGCCTGTAATCCCAGCACTTTGGGAGGCTGAGGTGGGTGGATCACGAGGTCAGGAGTTTGAGACCAGCTTGGCCCACATAGAGAAACCCCGTCTCTACTAAAAATACAAAAAATTAGCCGGGCATGGTGGCGGGTGCCTATAATCCCAGTTACTCGGGAGGCCGAGGCAGGAGAATTGCTTGTACTCAGGAGGCGGAGGTTGCAGTGAGCCGAGATCATGCCATTGCACTCCAGCCTGGCGACAGTGCAAGACTCCGTCTCAACAAAAATTCTGAATAGGAAACATTTGTCATCTATTGTCTCTAAAGGCAGCCACTATAAGACTTCAAAAGAACCTTGGTCTCTGCAATCTTTTTTTTTTTTTCTGGAGTGGGGGATTACAGGCATCTACCGTCACATCTGGCTAATTTTTGTATTTTTAATAGAGATGGGATTTCACTATGTTGGCCAGGCTGGTCTCAAACACCTGACCTCAGGTGATCCACCTGCCTCAGCCTCCCTTAGTGCTGGGATTACAGGCACGAGCCAGTGTGCCTGGCTGGTCTCCACAATATTTTAACCTGAACATGTCTTTTCTATGATCCCAGTAATCCCAGGTCTTTAGACAGCTCAGCTGTTGTAACCAAGCGAGTTATAGAGAAACGCCACACTTTGAGACAAATTAAGGAGTCCTTTAATAGCCGGCAACCGAGAGGCAGCTAACGCTCAAAATTCTCTCGGCCCCGAGGAAGGGGCTAGTTTTGTTTTTATACCGTGGTCTAAATAGGGGAGGGGGAAGTTTAGCTGAGGCAGTTTTTACAGAAGCAGAACTGGCAAAAAGTTGAAAAAATTAATTGGTTACAAATGCGGTTACAAAAAATAAACAGTTCCAGGTGCAGGGGCTTAAACTATCACAAAGAGATAAATACAGGGGTTTTGGGTGCCATCCACCACGCGTGTCCCCAGGAGCTGCTAGTGCAGCTTGCCTCAATATCTTCTCTGTAGGTGCATTCCTGGACGTGCTGTGAGTCAGTTTACACTAGTTATGCCTTAAGGGAGCCTGCAAGTGAAGAAACTAAAATGGAGTCTGTCCGGCTCTCTCTCTGCTAGGAGAGAGTTACTCAGGTTAAACAAGGTAGGGTATCCCAAGCAAATTGTCAGCCAGTGTTGCAGGAATCAAAGGACCAAAGAGACCAAATGGGTGAAACAGGAGGATTTTATTAAGGTGTGCACCGACTCAGCAGATTTGCATCCAAAAGGCTGAGCCCTGAACAAAGACAGGGCTTGACTTTTATACATACAACTGAGGGGGTTGGCCATCTAGTTGCATGAAGCTTACAAGGCAGGCAAGCGAACTTACAGAGGCAGAACAAAGGCAGTTAATCATACAGTGACAGGTTTTGCAACTTGAGGAAAAAACAGGAACTTATCAAACTAAGGCAGGATTTACAGCTGGTACATGTCTTACCTGAGCATGTCTGATGACCTTGTTATGTTACACAGAGGAGAAACAGGAACTTTGAAAAGTAACCTTGAGTTTCACTAAGGAAGGGTTACTAAGAGGGGAGTGGGGAGCCGGGATAGGAGAAAAACCTGTTTTCTCATCCTGGCCCATAACTGGGAGGGGAGGGGGCTCTGGAGCACATCCTTTGAGGACTCTGGTTTTGCAGATAGTTATCAAATCTTTGCCAGAGCTCTGCTGCCTATCACCAGGTCTTGGAGTGGGTCAGCCTAGCAAGAGAAAACTTGTTTTTCTCTTTTAAACCCTGCTTCACCAGAAAATGTTTAAATTTATCATAGCCTGGAAGCCCTCCTACCTTTGAGTTGTCCTGCCTTTCTGGACCAATCCAATGTATTTCTTTTTTTTTTTTTTTTTGAGACGGAGTCTCGCTCTGTCGCCCAGGCTGGAGTGCAGTGGCACGATCTCGGCTCACTGCAAGCTCCGCCTCCCGGGTTCACGCCATTCTTCTCCTGCCTCAGCCTCCCAAGTAGCTGAGACTACAGGCACCCGCCACGATGCCTGGCTAATTTTTTATACTGTTAGTAGAGACGGGGTTTCACTGTGTTAGCTGGGATCGTCTCGATCTCCTGACCTTGTGATCCACCTGCTTCCGCCCTCCAGAGTGCTGGGATTACAGGCGTGAGCCACCGCACCCGGCCCAGTGTATTTCTTAAATGTATTTAATTGATGTCTCATTCCTTCCTGAAATGCATAAAACCAATCTGCGCCCTGACCACTTTGGGCACATGTTCTCAGGACCTCCTGAGGGCTGTGTCATGGTCCATGGTCACTCATATTATGCTCAGAATAAATCTCTTCAAATATTTTACAGAGTTTTGCTCTTTTTATTGACAATGAACTTGTGACATGGGGGTTTTTGTACACATTAATTCATCACCCAGGTATTAAGCTCGGTACTGATAAAAGAAAAACTTCAGCTGAATTAAATTGAAAAGAGTTTTTTAATTTTAATTTTTGTTTTTTTTAGAGACTGAGTCTCACTCCATCCCCCATGCTGGAGTGCAATGGGTCAATCTCGGTTCACTGCAACTTCCACCTTCTGAGTTCAAGAGATTCTCCTGCCTCAGCCCCCCTAGTAGCTGGGATTACAGGCGCCTGCCACCACGCCCTGCCAATTTTTGTATTTTTAGTGGAGATGGGGTTTCGCCACGTTGGCCATGCTGGTCTCGAGCTCCTGACCTCAGGTGATCTGCCCACCTCGGCCTCCCGAATTGTTGGGATTACAGGCGCCTGGCCCAAATTTAAAGGAGTTTAATTGGACAATGAACAATTTGCGAATCGGTCAGCCCACAGAATCACAGCAGTGCAGCTACATGGTGGAAAAAGATTTATAGACAAAAAAGGGGAAATGACATACAGAAATCGGCAGCGAGGTACAGAAACAGATGGATTGCTTACAGCTTAGCGTTTACTTTATTTGCACACAGTTTGAACACAGCAGTCTATGAGTGATTGAAGCATGGCTGCTAGGATTCGCCCAGACTCAGTTATTGTTACAGGTGCATACTCCTAAATGAGTTTTTAAATTTTGTCTGACTATTAAGCTAGGTTACAGTTCATCCACAAGGACTCAAATATAGAAGTATGGAGTCCTTCTCAGGCCATATTTAGTTTGCTATAACAATCCCCTTCCTCTTTTTTTTTTTTTTCCGGATGGAGTCTCACTCTGTTGCCCAGGCTGGAATGTAGTGGTGCGATCTCAGCTCACTGCAACCTCCGCCTCCTGGGTTCAAGTGATTCTCCTGCCTCAGCCTCCTGAGTAGCTGGGACTACAGGTGCGTGCCATCACGCCCAGCTAACTTTTTGTATTTTTAGTAGAAAAGGGGTTTCACCGTGTTAGTCAGGATGGTCTCGATCTCCTGACTTCATGATCCACCCGCCTCAGCCTCCCAAAGTGCTTGGATTACAGGTGTAAGGCACCGCGCCTGGCCAATTTCCCCCTTTTGATAATTTTCTCAATGTGAGAGATTGACGAAAACATTAGTCATTGATGTCACTATTACCATCATAAATGTACTTATTTGGTCTTGAAACCCACTGGGAAACAGTAGAACAGTAGGTTTTGTGAGGAAGGAACAAGGACTCAGTGGAGGGTACCCCTTTAGGCTGGGATGTTCTGTTTACAGGAGAAAAACAAAACCTGGTGCGTTCTAGGATCTATGTTTCCTTAAAGTCTTAGTTTGATTATGTCACATTTAGCACAAGTGACTCCATTTTGTTTGGTTTGGTCTGTTGAGGCCTAGTGTATGAGCTCAGTCCAAAATAATGGCCTTCCTTAATTTTGTTTTAAAAATTCCCCCTTTTTGGCCAGGTGACCAAAACTTAGGGCCTTATCGCCACTCTGTTATCATTTTGGGTTGTGGGTCATGTCATTCATAGGTCATGGTGACCTCATGGTCACACATTTCTTTTAGCTTTTGTCATTCCAGTTGAAGAGAGACCATTTGATGTTTTAGAGCTGGCTGTGTACAAACATTAAAAACCTTTGAGAGAATACAGCACATCAAGGAGACTATTATGACTATCGGGAGGATAATACCAAGAATTTGGAGTACCCAGGGTCCCCATACACCAAACCTTAAAATTAAATAGAGAATGAGCTGGATGAAGAGTCTACTCTTCATCTTGACTAAGTAGTCTTTTCATTAATCCCCTACAATTGAATTTGTATTTGATGTATTTCTCCACAGGCCACAAGTGTCAACAGCTGCCCAGGTACTTTTCTGTTTCGTGAATTCTATTATTCAGCATAACTTTGATGAGAGAATTTAAAGTCTGTTGTATAATGATACCCTTTAAAGTAGACTCTGCTGGCCGGGCACGGTGACTCATGCTTGTAATCCCAGCACTTTGGGAGGCCAAGGTGGGAGGATCACTTGAGGTCGGGAGTTTGAGAACAGCCTGGCCAACACGGTGAAACCCTGTCTCTACTAAAAATACAAATACTAGCTGGGCATGGTGGCACGTGCCTGTAATCCCAGCTACTCGGGAGGCTGAGGCAGGAGAATCGCTTGAACCCGGGAGGTGGAGGTTGCAGTGAGCTGAGATTGTGCCATTGCACTCCAGCCTGGGCCACAAGAGTGAAACTCCATCTCAAAAATAAATAAATAAATAAATAAAAATAAACTATTTCCTCAATGTGTAAGTCCACATATTCAGTTTGGATTATTTTATCTTTTCCATGACGACTCATGGAATACAGAACCTTTAATAACAAAAGCTTTAAGGACTCAGGAAGGACAAGGCGGCCGTCCTGGTTCTCCATGAGTCCATGCTTAACACTGGACTTATGTGCTCTTGAATACTAGCTGCTTCTCCAATTTAGGTGCATAGCAGTGACAACTAATGGGTTATCGTAGGTAATTTGATTTAGACCATAAAGTTCATTCAAATTGTATATCTAAACAATTTTAATATTGGCCAATTTAGCATGATAATCTGGCAAAGTTTTTTGGTATTTCATTAATTTTTGTTTTACTTGTGTTAGCAGTTTTATAAACCAGTCAGTTGTTTTCTTTCTTATTGAAGCAACAGGAATTCTTACCCAGTCCAATTCCTGGGGATTGTGGAATTCATGGGAAATTCTTACCTATGATATGATCTTTCAAAATTTATTTATTTTTACATGATATGATTTTAAAGTTACTAGGAACCTGTATTCAAGGGTGCTTTTCAGAGTCCTTTCCATCCTTTTATGAACCTTTTAAAAGACACCATATTCTAGGATTTTGCATGCTTGTGAAGTTTTCAGAAACTGCATCAGCCTTAAGCAATTAACTGTGGAAATGACTTTAAATAATTATAATTTTTATTTATTTTATTTTATTTTATTTTGAGATGGAGTCTCGCTCTGTCACCCAGGCTGGAGTGCAGTGGCGTGATCTCAGCTCACTGCAACCCCTGCCTCCCAGGTTCAAGCAATTCTCCTGCCTCAGCCTCCTGAGAAGCTGGGGTTACAGGTGTCCACCACCACACCTGGCTAATTTTTTTGCATTTTTAGTAGAGCGGGGTTTCACCATGTTGGCCATGCTGGTCTCGAACTCCTGACCTTGTGATCTGCCCACCTCGGCCTCCCAAAGTGCTAGGATTACAGGCGTGAGCCACTGCACCTGGCTGTTTTTTGCTTTTTTCAATCAATTTTATGGGCACCTCTGCTCCATAGAGTTTGACCTTATTTATTTGAACACAGATACTGAGAAGGGACAGAGGTTACCTGGACTACAAAATAATGCAGTGATTCTAGACTCAACAGGGAATCCTTCAATAGAGCATTATTGTTGTTGTTTGTTTTTTATTTTTATTTTTTTGGTGCTGTAGAATAAAATCCTTTGTACTTTTTTTTTTTTTTTTTTTTTTGAGACGGAGTTTTGCTCGTTACCCAGGCTGGAGTGCAATGGCGCTATCTCAGCTCACTGCAACCTCCACCTCCCAGGTTCAATGATTCTCCTGCCTCAGCCTCCTGAGTAGCTGGGATTACAGGCATGCGCCACCACGCCAGGCTAATTTTGTATTTTTAGCAGAGACAGGATTTCTTCACGTTGGTCAGGCTGGTCTCAAACTCCCAACCTCAGGTGATCCACCCACCTCAGCCTCCCAAAATGCTGGTATTACAGCATTTTGGTGAGCCACCGTGCCTGGCCTTTTTTCTTATTTTTTTTTGAGATGGAGTCTCATTCTCTTGCCCAGGCTGGAGTGCAGTGGCGTGATCTCGGCTCACTGCAACCCCCACCTCCTAGGTTCAAGTGATTTTCCTGCCTCAGCCTCCCAAGTAGCTGGGATTACATGCGCATGCCACCATGCCTGGCTATTTTTTGTATTTTTAATAGAGACAGGTTTTCGTGATGTTGGTCAGGCTGGTCTCAAACTCCTGACCTCTGGTGATCTACCCACCTCGGCCTCTGAAAGTGCTGGGATTATAGGCATGAGCCACCGCGCCCGGCCTTAACTCAGTATCTTAGTCCATATGTCCTATAACAAAATACCACAGGCTGGGTGATTCATAAACAATAGAAATTTATTGGCCGAGCATCTCAGCCTCCCAAAGTGCTAGGATTACAGGCGTGAGCCACCGTACCC
>NW_026655087.1:0-7589 GCF_009828535.3 Hylobates moloch
GGCGGGTCCCCGGCCACAACAGGCTTCTCCACCTCCTTGCGGGGGCCCAGGTGGTCCCGGCGGTGGTCCCGGCGACGCGCTGGGCGCAGCGGCGGCGGGTGTGGGTGCCGCGGGCGTGGTGGTGGGTGTGGGTGGTGCCGTAGGCGTGGGCGGCTGCTGCTCCGGGCCTGGGCACAGCAAACGGCGACGTCAAGCTCCCGGGGTTGGCGCGGTTGGCGGGGGCAGTCCCGAGCGTGAGGAGGTCGGCGCAGGCTACAACAGTGAGGACGAGTATGAGGCGGCTGCAGCACGCATCGAGGCTATGGACCCTGCCACTGTCGAGCAGGTAAGAGCTGTGGGGTGAGGGGTGAGCGGCCACGGCAGATGGGACCCCCAGACTGTGAAGGGACTCAAGGAAGGCTGTTTGAGATCGCCCCAAGGGATCTAGGCGTTTTCACTGGGCCTGACAGTCTTCTCTGGCGGTAGGGGTGTGAGACACCTTCTTTCCTCCTCTCCAGGGATTTGGGGCTAGAGGCCTACGATAAGGTGGCAGACTTAAAGATCCGATGCCTCTTTTAGGGTCTATAGTCGTCATTCCAGTCCCTGGGACCTCATCTTGTAGGGCCAATAGGTGGGAATTCTCCAAGAAACACAGGTAGGATCGCGCCCCTCTTGAGCAGGAGTCTCAGGTCTCCCAAGAGACCTGGGTATGTGTTAAGTGGCTTAAGAGCTCTTTTCCTCTGGGATAGAAGTTTGAGATTCCCCTTCCAGGAAAGTCAAATAAGATGAAGACCTCTGAGATCGGGGCTGAACATCCCCAAGGAGTCTAAGCCCTTTCAAGAGTCTGAGACACTCTGCATATAGGACAATCCTCTCCCGCTTCGCTGGGTAACACTGCACAGGACCACTGAATAGCCAGACCTGAGACCTCAAGGGTCCTAAGTCTGTCTTCAGGGGCCTGAGAGTCCTGCTTCTAGAATCAAGGTCCTGACACACACACACACACACATGCCCCCCTTAAGGATAGGGATCTTCTAAGCTTTTTCCAGGGATGTAAGACTTTTCACAGGGAGATACGATTCCCTTGCCTTTGGGGACAGGGACCAAAACCAACACCCAGTGACCAGCAGCTTTACTTGAGTACAAGAGACTCATCTCCTTTCTGAGTGACAAAGGTCTGCATCTCCTATCAGTGGCCTGAGACCTACCTCTTGGGAGACAAGAGCCTGAACCTCTTCAGGATCTTAAGCTTCTTGTAAGAAGAGATGGGCCCGGCCGGGCGCGGTGGCTCACGCTTGTAATCCCAGCACTTTGGGAGGCCGAGGCGGGCGGATCACGAGGTCAGGAGATCGAGACCACGGTGAAACCCCGTCTCTATTAAAAATACAAAAAATTAGCCGGGCGTGGTGGCGGGCGCCTGTAGTCCCAGCTACTCGGAGAGGCTGAGGCAAGAGAATGGCGTGAACCCGGGAGGCGGAGCTTGCAGTGAGCCGAGATTGCGCCACTGCACTCCAACCTGGGCGACAGAGCGAGACTCCGTCTCAAAAAATTAAAAAAAAAAAAAAAGAAGAGATGGGCCCTCAGCACCCCCACCAGGGGCCTGAACCTTTCTTCAGGAAAATGAGACTCACAGCGTTGGATCCTAGGGCCTAAGATCCACCTGCTTATGAACTGAGGTTTTTAGAGACCGAGTCTGAGGCGTTTTCAGGGGCCTGGTGTCCTGCTGCAAAGGTCTCAGAAAAGCTGAAGTCTTTAGGAGATCCTTCTTCTCAAGACTGGTGTCTGAGTGGTTTTGGGGGTCTGAGACTCCCCACCCCACGAGCATACGTGATCCTTTTACCCCAATTATAAGGGACTGAAACATACCTTGGGGATACAGTATCCCATTTTCCCCTCTGTAACGGGTTTGAGGCCCTCCCACCTTGGGCCTAAGCTTTTTGTCAGGGACATACGACCCATGCCTTGGGAACTTGAGCCTGAGACGACTACTCAGGGGACATGGGCAACATGGGATCCCAGAGATGATGTCTGGGGCCTCCCTACAGATCTTTGCCTACTTTTAAGGGCCTGAGACCCACTCTGCCAAGGACACTTGAGCTTTCCTTCAGGGACAGGAGACTTATACATACCTTGGTGACTTGTGTGTCTAGAGGTAAGGTCTGAGCTTCCTCCTCAAGGAACTTAAGGTGTACACCTGAGAAACAGGAGGACTCCTCCCCCCAGACCTGAGCCCTGAGACCCTTCCCTTGGGGCATGGATAAAGGATCCCGTGGAACAGGGTCCTGAGTCTACCTCCAAGGGTTTGAATCCTACCTCAGGTGTGCGAAGGCCTGTTCCCCACCTTAGGACCTGATTTCTGAACCTGCCCTGAGGGTACTGTCACCTCACCTCAGACAACTTACATACACCCTAGTCTTAGGGGTAATTTAGGGACATAAGATTTCCTGCCTCGGGGACTTGGGCCTTAGACTCCCAACTCCTTTTGGGGACATGAATAGGGTAGGATTCTGAGGAAAAGAGTCCGGGCCCGAGCTTTCTCTCTGGGACTCGGGGACTTGGGCCTTAGACTCCCAACTCCTTTTGGGGACATGAATAGGGTAGGATTCTGAGGAAAAGAGTCCGGGCCCGAGCTTTCTCTCTGGGACAAGATACTGTTTGCCTTAGGGACTGGGGCCTTGCTCCCACTTGGGCATGAGGCTCTCCTACCACACCAGGCAATCCTTTCTGTCCAGGGAGAGGAACATGAGGTCATCCTCTCCCATTGGACAGAAGGACCTGGATGCGCTTCAGGGTCATATGAACCCCTTATCCTGAGCTCCCTCGTGGCCAGGGCCAAGAAGGTCCTCCTGCTTTCTATGAGAAGATTGTCAGGTCCTGGGGGCATGGAGTCTGGAGCCTCCCTTCTGAAACCAGGAGCGATTCCGAGTCTCTCCCTGACCTAGCTATGCTTGCTTCTCACCTCTAGGTCATATAATAAGTTTTGAACTGCTTTTGACAAGCTTTTTTCTTCCCAGGGACAGGAAAGGGGTTTGGGAGATCGCCACTCTGGGGAAATTCTCCTCCCACATTCCTTTTCCCCTTGGCTCAGGTAAATCTTTCTGTACTTCACAGGGGCCCCAAGCCTTGTCTTGAGCTCCTTGTTCTTGGTCCCTTCCTCCCATCATTAATTCTGGCACGATAAGCCATTTGTACTCAAGGGTCAGGACCAGTTATTTCTTCTCTCCCTGGTTGGGTAGTTTCTTTCCTTCTCTAGAAGCAGGGAGCCATACATCACTGGTCCCAGGGACAGAGGAAAAACATCCTATGCAGCCATGATAACTCAAAAACACCTCCTTACTCCCCTCCCTTGCAATACATCCCTGGTCCCAGGGACAGAGAGAAAGAATATCCTATGCTGCCATGGTAACTCAAAAACACCTCCTTATGCCCCTTGCAGTCCCTCCCTTATACTTGTCCCCATAAGAACATGGGAGTAAGCTGGGCATAGTGGCGCATGCCTGTAGTCCCAGCTACTCGGGAGGCTGAGGCGGGAGGATCACTTGAGCCCTGGAGTTCAAGACCTCCTTGGCAACATAGCGAGACCTCATCTTTATTAATAAAAAAAAAATATGAAAATTAAGTTCTGTGGGTTCATGAAACCTGCCCTTCACAATGACAGGAGAGGCTTTCTGTCCCCACACTTCTTGGGACAAAGAAGGTGATCCTCTTCTCCCTGCCTCACCTGGTCCAACTTGAGAGCTTTTGGGGATGAGAAGAGGGAAGATTCCTCCTGCCACCCCAGTCTTGGTCCTAAACTGTCACTAGGGGTGGTTGTAGCCTGGAGGCCAGTTGGATCCCTTGGGAAGAGAGGCGTCATTGTGAGGGAGTCTGGATGGCGATTCTGGGGTTCTGACTACTTGGGCTTTCTCTTTGTCCTGATTCTCTTGTATCCCTACTTCCTTTAGGAGTCTTTTTGGCGCTCTGGGGTCCAGGTGCTGGGTGGGTGGTGATGTCAGGGGTTCCCAGGCATGGCTGTCTTGCTGAGAGTCTGCTGTATGAAAAGGTTGGCCTGTAAGCATCCTGAGTTTGGATACCCCACAGAGCTCTTTGAGAAGGGGCATGTGAACTGAGGTGGTGGAAAAAGCGGGGCGTGGCACTGTAGTTGGTGCCTGGGTTCCAACTCTGGGTCTTTCAGGGCTTTGCTAGATGAACCAGGGTAGGTTCAGCCTATGCTCTCTGGGCCTCAGTTTCCTCACTGGCCAGGCAAAATGCTGGTGAGGTGTTACTTAGCTTTGGGATTTTAGGGAACTCAGTCCAAAGCTCTCTGGACCTGGAGCTGGCAAAGAATGGTGGATGTCTTTTGAGGAGGAACTGGGTTTCTCCCCTCTCTTCCTGGCTCCTCTGTTCCCTCTCAGCCATCCAAGCTTGGTGGGCAGGACAAGCAGCCTGTTTTGTGTGAGGCTCAGGGTTGATGAACAGCCATTTTTTGTGGGCAGCCATGTTGTAATGAACAAGCTCGATGGGATTTCCTGTCAGGAGGCCTGTTGGATAGTGGTGTAGAGAGGTAGAGTTGTGTGTGGAGTTTGGGCTTTGGAGCAAGGCAAGCTTTGAGCCATCATCCCTCAATTCTGTCATCGCCTTCCAGACCTCAGCATCTCCTCCTTACCTGCTTTATAGCTTTAGGCAAACTACTTCCCCCCTCAGCTGCCCATTTTGCAAAAGTTTGTCCATGCCCAGGTGTATCTGACCTTGCTCACCTTGGACCTTGGCCGGTTCTTCCTCTTGCCCAGAATGGGCAGTTTGCCCCAGGGTCATCTTGGTTCATCCTAGGAGCCTTTGTCCACTCCTAGTAACCTATCTTTGGTAGCAAAGGTCCTTCATTTGGCATCTAGGAACCTGCTGATTTCTTGGGCTCTTCTTATCCCAACTGGAATTGGGTAGCTAGCTGGTGGGGAAGCACGAAGGGGTCTCTGCCCAGGCAACATGGATTTGAGTCCTGTTTCTGCAGTAAGCTTTTGTGTGGTCTTCAGGCAGTTCCCTTTTCTGGTTCTTGGTTTCTCCCTCCATGAAATGGGTAGTGGTGAGGAGGGAGGTTGGACTCATTGCTCTGAAGCGAGTTATAGTCTCTTCCCTGCTCCCACTCCCCTCACCCTTCATGAAAGTTTTAAGTGGGACTCCTTGGCCTTTGGGGGTTGTGCTAGGACGTTTCAAGCAGTGTTCAGCATCCTTCTTGGCTGGTGCTGAGCCCTTGGGTGTGTTTCTTTTAACAACTGTAATGAGATGTAATTCATGTACCATACTATTCACCTATTTGAAGTGTACAGTTCAGTGGCTTTTAATATATTCACAGATGTGTGCGTCCATCACATCACTACAGTCAATTTTAGAACATTTTCATCACCTTTAAGAGAAATCCAGCACTCTTTAGCTATGATCCCCCCAATTTCCTCATCCCTTTCCAGCCTCTGGCAACCACTAATCTACTTTCTGCCTTGATTGATTTGTCTGTTCTGGATGTTTCATGTAAATGGAATAATAGAATATGCAGTTGTTTGTTACTTGGCTTTTTTCACTTAGCATGGTATGTTCAAGGCTTATCCATGTTGTAGCATGTATCAGTACTTCATTCCTTTCTATTACTGAATAACAGGACCTTGGGTTTTTTTGTTTTTTGTTTTTGTTTTTTTTTTTTAAGGTGGAGTCTCGCTCTGCTGCCCAGGCTGGAGTGCAGTGGTGGCGCAATCTCGGGTCGCTGCAACCTCTGGCTTCTGGGTTCAAGTGATTCTCCTGCCTCAGCCTCCCGAGTAGCTGGTACTACAGGCGTCTGCCACCACGCCCGACTAATTTTTGTATATTTAGATGGGGTTTCACCATGTTGGCAAAGCTGGTCTCCTGAACTCCTGACCTCAGGTGATCCGCCTGTCTTGGCCTCCCAAAGTGCTGGGATTACAGGTGTGAGTCACCGCACCCTGCCGATCTTGGAGGTTTTTAATCCCCCTGCCCTCAGTGGCCTAGCCAAATGTTGGGGCCTTGCTCTTTTCCCCTTCTGCCCTGGAGGGCTTGTGTTGGTCCTTAGAGAGTAGTGTGTCTATGTTTCTCGTTGGATGGGTTGCCTGTGTGTTTTTTTTTTTTTTTTTTTTTTGAGACGGAGTCTTACTCTGTCCCCCAGGCTGGAGTGTAGTGGCACAATCTTCGCTCACTGCCACCTCCACCTCCCAGGTTCACGCCATTCTGCCTCAGCCTCCCGAGTAGCTGGAACTACAGGCGCCTGACACCTCGCCCGGCTAATATTTTTGTGTTTTTAGTAGAGACAGGAATTCACCGTGTTAGCCAGGATGGTCTCGATCTCCTGACTTCGTGATCCGCCCACCTCGGCCTCCCAAAGTGCTGGGATTACAGGCGTGAGCCACCGCTCTCGGCCCCCTGTGTTTTGTCCATGGAGCCAGGCTAGTGTTCCTGGGTGCTTTGCTGGAGGGGGTGGTCTTGGCACCAGGGCTGCTGGGACAGAGTTGTGAGTCACAGAATGTTAAACACCTCTTGGCTATGGGCTCTGGGAAGACATCTGTCCATGAACTGCCACTGCTGCTGCCATCTTTTGCCCCCCCACCCCCACCCCCCCACTTCAGTGGCAGCTCATCCATCCATAGGCAGGGTCAGTAGTTTCCCAGGCTGATAAGGGAGATTCCAGGCCCCTGCTGCCTTAATTCTAACCTCCCACCCTGGAGGATGGTAGGCGGGTGGACCTTGCAGAGTGGGATCCATGCCATATTGTCTCACACCTGTAAGGCACTAGGGAACAGACACCAAGGAGTGCTACCAAGGGGGGTGTGTTAGTTTCCTGTGGCTTTTGTGACAAATGTTACCACAGACTGGGTGGTTTAAAACAACAGAAGTTGGCTGGGTGTGGTGGGTCACCCCTGTAATCCCAGCACTTTGGGAGGCCGAGGCAGGTGGATCACGAGGTCAGGAGTTCAAGACCAGCCTGGCCAAGATAGTGAAACCCCATCTCTACTAAAAATACAAAAATTAGCTGGGTGTGGTGGCGGGTGCCTGTAATCCGAGCTACTCGGGAGGCTGAGGCAGAGAATTGCTTGAACCCAGGAAACGGATTGGAGGTTGCAGTGAGGTGGAGGTTGCAGTAAGCTGAGATTGCACCACTGCACTCCAGCCTGGGCGACAGAGCGAGACTCCATCTCAAAAAAAAAAAAAAAAAAAAAAGTTTATTCTCTCACAGTTCTGGAGGCCAGAAGTCCACAATCAGTTTCACTGCATCCAAGTCAAAGTGTTAGCAGGGCCACACTCCTTCTGGAAGCTCTCAGGGAGAATTTAGACCTTTTCTAGCCTCTCGTGGCTGCCAACATTCCTTGGTTTATGGCTGCATCATTCTAATCTCTGCCTCCATCTTCACCATCACCTTCTCTGTATATGTGGTTTCCTTTTCTGTCTGTATCAAATTTTCTTCTGTCTCTCTTTTATAAGGACACTTGTGATTGCATTTAGGTCCTACCTGATACTCTAAGATAACCCCCCATCTCCAGATTTAATAATGTAAGTTAATTACATCTGCAAACACTTCTTTTCTTTTCTCTCTTTTTTTTTTTTTTTTGAGATGGAGTCTCGCTTTGTCACCC
>NW_026655088.1:0-7586 GCF_009828535.3 Hylobates moloch
AAATTTTGTATTTTAGATTTTTGAATTAAGGGTATTTAACCCACATAATCAGATGTTCAAAGATCAAAGACAAAGCGGAATGTTGAAAGCAGCAAGAGAAAATAAACAAATAATATATAAGAGAGTTTTAATATGGCTAGTAGGAGACCTTTCAGCAGAAACCCTATACTCCAGGAGAGAGTGGGAAGATATATTCAAAGAGCTGGCGGCACACACACACACACACACACACACACACACACACACACACACACCTGTCAACCAATAATACTGTCCCTAGAAAAATAGTCCTTCAGAGCTAAAGAAGAGATAAAAACTTTCCTAGACAAAGACAAGCTAAAAACATATCACCACCAGACGTATCATATAAGAAGTGTTAAAGGGAGTTCGTCAGGCTGAAAGAAAATGACACTAATGAGTAACACAGCAATGTCTGAATGTATAAAATTCACTGGTAAAAGTAAGTGCACAATCAAATTTACAATATGCTAACAGGGATAAAGGTGTGTGAATTATGATATATTGGTATAAAGTTTAAAAGAAAAAGCTACTTAAATACTAATAGCTAAAATTATTTGTTGAAGAATATGCAATACAAAAGAATTAAATTATGACACTAAACATTTTGAATGTGAGAAGGAAGTAGAGTAAATTTGTAGATTATTTTTGTTCTTGCTTTGTTTTAGTCTCTTTTTTTTAATCGAAGTTGTCATCAGCTTAAAATGACCTATTATAACTCTAAGATTTATTTAATCCATTTCATAATCAACACAAAGCAAAAATCTATAGTAGCTACACAAAAAATAAAAGCAAGGAATCAAAACATTGCAAAAGAAAATATCAATTAGCTGCAAAGGAAGACAGCAAGACAGGAAAAAAGGAACAGAGGATATTAAAACAACAACAACTAAGAAATAATTTACTAAATGATGGTAGTAAGTGCTTACCCATCAATAATTACCTGGAATGTAAATGGATTAAAATTACCCAATGAAAAGACACAGATATACAAAAAAAAAAAAAGACCTAGATATATACTGTCTACAAGATACTGATTTCACTTTTAAGGAAACAGATGAAAGTGAAAAAAAAATCACACATAAATGGAAAACAAAATAAACCAGGAATAGCCATACTTATATTAGATAAAATAGACTTTAAGTTAAAAACTGTAAAAAAAGATAAAAGTCATTATAGAATGAAAAAGTAATCAATTCAGCAAGCTGATATAACAATTGTAAATATATATGCACCCAACACGGGAGTGCTTAAATATATAAAGTAAATATTAATACATTGGAAGGGAAGAATGGCATATGAGATAATACCAATATGAAACTTTAACATCCCCACTTTTAGCAATGGACAGATCCTTGAAACAGAAAGCAAAACAAAACAAAACAAAGTTAGGCTTAAAGTACATTTTATACTAAATGTTCCTAACAGAGATATACAGAATATTCTATCCATAGCTGTAGAATACACATTTTTTCTCATTGACACATGAAACATTCTCCAGGACAGGGCATATGTTAGCCCACAGAAAAACTCTGAACAAATTTAAGAAGATTAAAATTGTATCAAGTATATTTTCTGATAATTATGAGATAAAATTAGATATCAATAACAGGATACATTCAGAAAATTTGCAAATACATGGAAATTAAACATGCTCCTGAAAAACCAGTATGTCAATGAAGAAATTAAAAGGAAAATTTTAAAAATTTCTCAAGACAAATGAAAATGGAAAAACAAAATATGACAACACATGTGAAAGAACAAAATCATTTCTTTTTTTTACCTCTATTACTTTTTTTTTCTTTCCAACTTTTATTTTAGGTACAGCAGGGTACATGTGCAGGTTTATTATATGGATAAAGTGCATGTTGCAGGGGTTTTGTGTACAGATTATTTTATCACCCAACTAATGAGCCCGGTACCCGATAGGTAGTTTTTCAATTCTTACACCCTTCTTATCCTACATCCCCAAGTAGGTTCTGGAGTCTATTATTCCCGTCTTTGTGTACATGTATACTCAGTGTTTAGCTCCCACTTATAAGTGAGAACATGTGATATTTGGTTTCCTATTCCTACATTAATTCACTTAGGATAATGGCCTCTCCAGCTCTGACCATGTTGCTGCAAATGACATAATTTCATTCTTTTTATGGCTGCATAGTATTCCATGATGTATTTGTACCACATTTTATTTATCCAGTCAACCACCGATGGGCAGCTATGTTGATTCCATGCTTTTGTTATCATAAATAGTGCTATAATGAAAATGTGCATGCATGTGTCTTCATGGTAGAATAATTTCTATTTCTTTTATTATACAGTTAGTTATTGGATTACTGGGTCAAATGGTAGTTCTAGTTCTATTTTAAGTTCTTTGAGAAAGCTCCAAATTACTTTCCTCAGTGACCAAACTAATTTACATTCACACAAGCAGCATATAAGCATTTCCTTTTCTCTGCAACCTTTCCAATACCTGTTATTTTTTTTTGAGTTTTTAACAATAGCCACTCTGTTGTGAGATGGTATCTCACTGTGGTTTTGATTTGCACCTAATGATTAGTGATTTTGATTATTTTTTCATATGCTTCTTTGCTATGTGTATGTATTCTTTAAAATAGTGTCTGCTCATGGGTTTTGCTCATTTCTTAATAGGATAGTTTATTTTTGGCTTGTTAATTTTTTTAAGTTCCTAATGGGGTATAGATACTATACCTTTGTCAGATGCATAGTTTGCAAATGTTTTCTTCCATTTCACATGTTGTCTGTTTACACTGTTGATAGTTTCTTTTGTTGTGAAGAAGCTCTTTAGTTTAGGTCCCACTTAGTGATTTTTGTTGTGGTTGCAATTGCTTTTTGGAGACTTCATCATGAAATATTTGCAAAGCCCTACATTCTGGATGGTATTTCCTATGTTTTCTACTAGAGTTTTTACAGTTTTAGCTTTTACATTAAAGTTTATAATTCATCTTGAGTTCATTTTTCTCTGTAGTGAAAAGAAGGAACCCAGTTTTAATCTTCTGCATATAACTAGCCAGTTATACTGGCACCATTTATTGACTAGGAAGTCATTTTCTCATAGCTTGTTTTTATTGACTTTCTTGAGGATCTGATGGTTGTAGGTATACAGCTTTCTTTCTGGGTTCTCTAACTTGTTCCATTGGGGTATCCCTTTTTACACCAATACCATGGTATTTTGGTAATTGTAGCCTTGCAATATAGTTTGAAGTTGGGTAGTGTCATGCCTTCAACTTTGTTCTTTTTGCTTAGATTGCTTTGGCTATTTGAGCTATTTTTGTTAAATATGAATTTGAGAATATTTTTCAAACTCTGAGAGACATATCATTGCTAAACTGATAGGAATAGCATTAAACCATGAAGAAATTCAAAACCTGAATAGACCAATAACAATCAATGAGATCAAAGCTGTAATAAAAAGTCTCCCAGCAAAGGAAAGCCCAGGACCTGATGGCTTCATTGCTGAATTATACCAAATACTTAAAGAAGAGCTAATACCTCTCTTACTCAAAATATTTGAGGAAGAGAGAATACTTTCAAACTCATTTATAGGGGTAGTATTATCTTGATACCAAAACCAGACAAAGACACATTTTAAAAAGAAAACTACAAGCCAAGATTCCTGATGAACATTGATACCAAATTCTCAACAAAATAATAGCAAACCAAATTCAACAACACAATAAAAATATAATTCAAGGCCGGGTTCAGTAGCTCACTTCTGAAATTCCAGCACTTAGAGAGGTTGAGGCAGAAGGATTACTTGAACTGTGGAGTTTGAGACCAGTCTGGGAAAAGTAGGGAGACCCCATTTCTCCAAAATTGAAAAAAAAGATAGCTAGGGATGTTGGTGCCTGCTTGTAGTCACAGCTACTCAGGAAGCTGAAGTGGGAGTATTGCTTGGGCCTGAGAGCTGTGATCTTGCCATTGCAGCACTACAGCCTGGATAACAAAGCAAGACCCTGCCTCAAAAAGAAGAAAAACATAAGATAATTCTTTATGACTAAATAGTATTTATCTCAATGATGCAAGGATGGTTCAACATAAGTAAATCAATAAACGTGATACATTATATCAACAGAATGAAGGACAAGAATCATATGATCATTTCTATTGATGCTGAAAAGCACTTGATAAAATTCAATATCCTTTCACAATAAGAACCCTTAAAAAAGTGGGTATAGAAGGAGCTTATACCAACGCAATAAAAGCATTTATGGCAGACTCAGAGCTAATATCATACCGAGTGGGAAAAACCTGAAAGCCTTTCCTATAAGATCTGTAAAAAGACAAGGATTACCACTTTTACCACTGTTATTCAGTGTAGTACTGGAATTTCTAGCTAGAGCAATAAGACAAGAGAAAGACATACATAGCATCCAAGTTGGAAAAGAAGAAGTCAAATTATCCTTTCTTGCAGGTGATATGATCTATATTTGGAAAAACCTAAAGACTCCACCAAAAAAACTACTGGAACTGATAAATTCAGTAAAGTTGCTGATACAAAGCCAACACACAAAAAATCAGTAGCATTTCTCTATGCAAACCAGAAACAAATTAAAAAGGAAATCAAGAAAGTAATCCAATTTACTATAGTTACAAATAAAACAAAATATCTAGAAATAAAGAAGTGAAAAATCTCTACAATTAAAAGTATAAATCATGGATGCAAGGAATTGAAGAGGACCCCCAAAAAGAACACTATTCTGTGTTGATGAATTTAAAACATCAATATTGTTAAAATGTCCATAGTATCCAAAACAATCTACAGATTCAATGCAACCCCTATCAAAATACCAAACAATGGCTTTCTTCACAAAAATAGAAAAAAAAATCCTAAAATTTATATGGAACCACAAAAGACCCAGAATATCAAAAGACATATTAAGCAAAAAGAACAAAACAAAGGAATAACATTACCTGACTTCAAATTATACAACAAAGCTATAGGAACCAAAATAGAGTGTTATTAGCATAAAAATAGATACAGAGACCAATGGAACAGAATAGAAATCTCAGAAATTAATCCATACACCTACAGTGAACATATTTTCAACAAAAGTGCCAAGAACATGCATTGCAGAAAGGTATATGATAAATTATCAATATATATTAGGGATTTTATGAGTTTATATTACTATTTGGGGGGCTTGGGACATTGAAAACAGAAATAATTTGCCTTAGCCTGGTTCTGATGAATTTCCATATAACTTGATGCTAGTGTCTTAGTAGATTCTTTGCAAAAGTGAAAGCTCTTTATTAGAACATATTGCTAAGAACAGACTGGACTATTGCAATGAAATTGCTACATCCAGCTTTGCCTTGTCCGGAATCTTCCATTTCCTGCTCAAAGGAAAGAAAGAATTCACTGGCAAAAAGAATAATTTCTGAGTCTTTGATTATTTGACTGTAATGTTTCTTCTATCACACTCTGGATTGGCAGTCCTGAAACATTCATTACATTGTTCTTACAAAGTTATCTCAAAAAATTATTTGTCATCAAGTTGTGGCTTGATTATAGGACCTTCATTTATCAGCTATTATCAGTAAAATGGTACATTAATTAGATGAAATATTTTGCTTTGCTTGGCATGATAATTTGCATATATTTTTAATTGCTTTGGTATATGTTTGCTGAAAACAAACATCTTCACTCAAAACGTTATTAAGAAGACATTATATCACAATGTTTTCTGGGTGTCCATTGCTTTCATTGTCTTTTTAGTTTAATCTTCCTATTTTTATTTTTTAAAAATATTCTGTGTATTTTCTGAGACCTGAAAGATCTCTTTCTGTTGTGTCTCTTTTGTCTAAACAACTCATGAGCTTTTACAATTCTAGTTTTCGTTGCTCTATTCTAGACTGTAGCATTTTCTTAATTTCCTTCGATTCATTCATTAATATTATAGTATAGTGTTCCGCAATTTTTGGCCATTTTTTTCTGATGTGTCTTTATTTTCTTTATGTTTCTCAGATACTTGCTATCCCCTTTTCTTTGTAATATATTAAAATAGGAATAAACAGCAATCCTCTAGGGGATGCGGTAGTCCAGCTCCATGGTTCTAATTCTTCCTCTTCTCAACTAAGATATCCAGGACATCTCTGTTCACAAACTCCAAAAAACGCAGGAGCTATATTTCTCCTGTACCACCAGAATTCCTGTCTCAATCATTTCGTGTGCTATGTTCAGCAGTTACTCCACAGTGAGTAGTTCTTTTATGAAGTATTTCTGAAAGCAGAAGGCCTGTACCTTCAAGCTTTCATATTTCATTCTTTCAATTATTTTCACTGTAAAACAAAAGCCTTTGAAATCATCTTCTACTCTTGATTGTTAACCAGAGATATGCCAATTGATTTCACTATCCAATTAGTTTATTTTCTTTTAGGGTAAGTACTTGCAAGAAATTGCACAGCTGCTGTTTTGTGAACTCTTTTATTTTTCATTTTCTCCTATTTGTCTATTGAGGTTTTTAATAATACAATTTGACCTATGTTTGTTGGAACTATCATCCAGGAGTTGTGCCTTTTGTTAGCCTTGTGGCTCTCTCATTTTGAGAAGCATAAAAGAGATTAAAAGTATTTATTCTTATGGCCACAGCTGTCTTTTTTCTGTTTGATCAACAATTTAAAAAATTGTATACATAGGTTCTTGACTAAAATTATATTCAGGTTAAAGTGAACATTGCTTATATAGTTCTGATGTAGGTTGATTTGTGTATTTGCTATCTATTTAAATCTATTATTTTAAGCAAAACTGAGTCAACACAGATTAACATAATGGATAAAACCATCTGAACATGATAAAGACATTCTGAACTCAGGGAGCTTACAAACTCATGAGGGTGATTGAACACCAACACGTAAAACAAACAATTTTTTTTAGATAGTAGTAAATACCATAAAGTAATAAAACACAGTGTGTGTGCATGTGCGTGTGTGTGTGTCTGTAATATTTTAGATGGAATCATCAGATAATTTTCCTCAGAAAAGATATTTAAGCTAAAATCTAAAGCATAAGGGATAACTAGTTATAAAAATTTTTGAGTAGTAGGATTATTTCAGGAATAGCAAAAACCCTAATATAGGAAAAAGCTTTTTGGGAAAGTAAGAAAGATAAAAAATAACAGTATGGCTGGAGCACAGGTGGGGGCAGGGAGACAGGTGCAGTGTGAGATGAGGTTGGAGGAGTAGACAAAGTACAGTCTTACATGGCTCTGTGGGGCTAGTCAGACAATTGAATGTTTTTCCAAGTACAGTATGTGTTGGTAGATTTCCTGATAGGGAAATCAAATTTACATGATTCAATGTAAACTTTACTATTGAATTAATATACATTTAGGAATGTATTCTTACAAACATGTATTATGTATTACAATAAAAAGATATATATAAGACATATGGACAGATATATAAAGATATATATATAGCTATATAGCTATTTATAAATCTATATAAAAGATAGCTATACATAGCTATATATATATTTTATATATACTATATATTATATATTGTATATATTATATATAGTATATATTGTATATATTGTATATAAT
>NW_026655089.1:0-7586 GCF_009828535.3 Hylobates moloch
GGGTATAGTGTAGAGTAATCCCCTGAGAAATAATCCCAGCTGCTTCCTCAACTGCTACTTCTCCTTTTCCAGTTCTGTCTTCAGCCCAATTGCTTCCCTGCCTGACATGTTCTACATACCAGCTGAGTAGAAATATGACACTACATGGCCCCTCACCCATCCTATCTTGCCTGGACCTTCGTTACTATTTATTAAGCTTTCACGCCAACCATGTGTTTCAGTCTTGTTAAAGAGGTCCCAGCTCCTTCCTAAGTCACTTTCCAAGCCAGACATCTTCCATTTCCTTGGTCATCATTAAAAACAGGACAATGAGGCCGGACGCAGTAGCTCACGCCTGTAATCCCACTACTTTGAAGGCTTGAGGTGGGCGGATCACAAGGTCAGGAGTTCGAGACCAGCCTGGCCAACATGGTGAAACCCAGTATCTACTAAAAATACAAAAATTAGCCGGGCGTGGTAGTGGGCACCTGTAATCCCACTCGGGAGGCTGAGGCAGGAGAATCGTTTGAAAACGGAAGGCAGAGGTTGTAGTGAGCTGAGATTGTTCCACTGCACTCCAGCCTGGGCAACAAGTGAGAAACTCCATCTCAAAAAAAAACAAAAAACAAAAACCTGGGACAATTAATATAAAAGATGCAATGCAGGCCAGGCATGGTGGCTTACACCAATAATCCCAACACTTGGGAGGCCGAGGTGGGCAGATCACTTGAGGTCAGGAGTTTGAGACAAGCCTGGCCAACATGGTGAAACCCCGTCTCTACTAAAAATACAAAAATTAGCTGGGTGTGGTGGCGGGCGCCTGTAGTCCCAGCTACTCGGGAGGCTGAGGCAGGAGAATTGCTTGAACCCGGGAGATGGAGGTTGCAGTGAGCCGAGATCGTGCCGCTGCACTCCAGCCTGGGCCACAGAGCAAAGCTCTGTCTCAAAAACAAAACAAAACAAAACAAAAAAAAAACAGGTGTTACTGATTTTTTTTTTTTTTTTGAGAGGGAGTCTTACTCTATGGCCCAGGCTGGAGTGCAGCAGCACGGTCTCCACTCACTGCAACCTCCACCTTCCAGGTTCAAGCGATTCTCCTGCCTCAGCCTCCCGAGTAGCTGGGACTATAGGTGCCCGCCACCACGCCCGGCTAATTTTTGTATTTTTTGTAGAGATGGGGTTTCACCATATTGGCCAGGCTGGTATGGAACTCCTGACGTTGTGATCCACCCGCCTCAGCCTCCCAAAGTGCTGGGATTACAGGTGTGAGCCACCGCATCCTGCCAAGATGTTATTGATTTTATATCAATACATACAACATACAGGTCAAGGAAACAAATTAAATTATGGACAAAATTGCAATCAGCAAAACCCAGACTGTGAGAAACTCTACTGAAAAAAATCCAATTCCTTCAATGAAAATATTGCAAGGAAAAAATGAGATAAAGATAACCTTTAATTTTTAATTTTTTTTTTTTTTTTTCAGAGGGAGATCTCACTCTGTCACCCAGGCTGCAGTGCAGTGGTATGATATCGGCTCACTGCAACCTCCCCCCACGCCCCCCCAACCCTGGGTTCAAGCGATTCTCCTGTCTCAGGCTCCCAAGTAGCTGGAACTACAGGCGCCCACCACCACACCAGGCTAATTTTTGTGATTTTAGTGGAGACAGGGTTTTACCATGTTGGTTGGGCTGGTCTTGAACTCCTGACCTCTCAAGTGATCTGCCCGCCTGGGCCTCCCAAAGTGCTGGGATTACAGACCTGAGCCACTGCGCCCAGCCCCAGTATATGTCATTTTTAAATTAAGGGTTCCTGTGCTGGGCATGGTGCTCACACCTGTAATCCCAGCGCTTTGGGAGGCCAAGGTGGGCGGATCACTTGAGGTCAGGAGTTTGAGACCAGCCTAACATGGTGAATCCCTGTCTCTACTAAAAATACAAAAATTGTCTGGGCATGCTGGCTCATGCCAGTAATCCCAGCACTTTGGGAGGCCGAGGTGGGCAGATCATTTGAGGTTAGGAGTTCGAGACCAGCCTGGCCAACATGATGAAACCCAGTCTTTCTAAAAATACAAAAATTAGCTGGGCGTGGTGGTACACGTCTGTAATCCCAGCTACTCAGGAGGCTGAGGCAGGAGAATTGCTTGAACCCAGGAGGCGGCGAAGGTTGCAGTGAGATGAGATTCTGCCACTGTACTCCAGACTGGGCGATGCAGCAATATTCAGTGTCAAAAAAAAAAAAATTAGCTGGATGTGGTGGTGTGCACCTGTAGTCCCAGCTACTTGGGAGGCTGAGGCACAAGAATCACTTGAACGTGGGAGATAGAGGTTGCAGTAAGCAGAGACCATGCCAGTGCACTCCAGCCTGGGCGACAGAGTGAGGCTCTGTATAAAAAAAAAAAAAAAAAAAATGCTGGGTATGGTGGCTCACCTGAGGTCATGAGTTTGAGACCAGCCTAGCCAACATGGTGAAACCGCGTCTCTACTAAAAATACAAAAGTTACCTGGGCATGCTGACGGGTGCCTGTAATCCCAGCTACTTGGGAGGCTGAGGCAGGAGAATCACTTGACCTCGGGAGGCGGCCGTTGCAGTGAGCCGAGATTGCGCCACTGCACTCCAGTCTGGGAGACAAGAGCGAATATATACACACACACACAGACACACATATATATACATACACACACGTATATATACACACACATATATATATACACATATATATATACATATATATAGAGAGAGAGAATGGGCGTGGTGGCTCACGTCTGTAATCCCAGCACTTTGAGAGGCCAAGGCGGGCGGGATCACCCGAGGTCAGGAGTTTGAGACCAGCCTAGCCAACATGGTGAAACTCCATCTCTACTAAAAATACAAAAAGTAGCTAGGCGTGGTGGTGGTCACCTGTAATCCCAGCTACTTGGGAGGCTGAGGCAGGAGAATGGCTTGAGCCTGGGAGGTGGAGGTTGCAGTGAGCTCCAGCCTGGGTGATAGAGCGGGACTCCATCTCAAAAAAAAAAAAAAAAAAATATATATATATATATAAATACTTGGTATTTGATGATATGAAGATATCTTCTTGGTATCTGATATGAAGGAATTATTGTTTATATGCACTAATATGATTTTTTAAAAAATAATTCTTACTTTTTAGAGATATATACTGAAATACTTTCATTATACTAGTCTGTCTACTTTTATACATGTTATAAATTCTTTATTAAAAAGCTTTAAAACAGTATCATTGAATTCTCAAGCATCTGATGAAAGTGCACAGATTAGTCTGAAGGAGTGGAACAGGAGGAGCTGGAATTTAAGAAGAGGAAGGTCTGGAACAGCCTTTGTGGGAGAGTGCCAGGGAATGTATGAGACAAATAAAAGGGTTGCTGAGCAGCTGCAAGGGCCAAGTTGAAATTGGACAGCATGAATTTATATTTGTCTACTTGGTTCTCCCGCTAGCAGTTTCTGGGACTTTGGGAGCAGAAAGGAAAAAGCAGGATAATGGAGGCAGGGGTCTCAGAGACAGTAACATTGGAGTGGCTGTTCATGGAGTGTGGGAGAGAAAACTACTATAACTGGGAGATAATTACTTCATCTGGATGAATTGAGAGGTGGAGTATCTAGGCATCTCAGTGAGGTTAGAGAGCAGGTGATCAGAGATGTAAGTTATTTGGAAAAGCATTACATCAATGTAAGATATCACTGATCAAGAGCCTCCCTGTTCCCCAGTTAGTCTTGTCAAAGGGACTCTGCTAGGCTAGAGGGGTGTCATATCAAGATCCTCTTCCAAGATCCCTTTTAGGGTTTTAGGTTTTAGATGTTTTCAAATGACCCTAGGACAGCTCTTAGCAATGCCTGAGGTTTTAATCAGTAGCTGTATGACCCCAGGCAAGCTATTTTCTATTTTGTTCCCTAGTTTCCTAATCTATAAGAAGTTGTGATAATACCTACCTCACAAAGCAAGTGTGAGGATTAAATAAAATAATGTGGGTAGAAGTGCCTAGCACAGTGGCGTTCTATACAAAATACTGTACTTCCTCATCAGGTGAATACAGTTTCCCTTAATCCTGAAGCTGATGCAATTGTGTGGTAAATATGCTATCACTTTATAGAGGAGTAAAACCTGTCAAGAGAATCCTATTTTCTTAATGAAACATTATAAAATTGGATATTGGAGATGTGTCCACACCCCTTCCATAAAAAAATCATCTAACTTTTCTAACACACCAAGGTAAAAAACTTTCAGTGAAGAAAAATAATAGTAGCAGCAGTAATAATAATAGCAAACACATGCTTACTGGATTTGAGCCTCAGTGGAATGATATGGCCTAGAGATTAAAATGTGAGTCATCTACATGGGGGTGATATTTGAAGTCATGTACATAATTGAGGGTGTCTGGAAGTTATATGAGAAGAGAGCAATCCTAGGACTGAGTCCTAAGGAACTGAATCACTGAATGGCCAGGAAGAAAAGGAGGAGTGTAAAAATGAGTCCCAGGACTCGTGATGCCAAGGCCGCTGTGGGCGGCTATGAAGAGTCGGGGTTGAGCCCCAGCTGAGCCGAGGGCCCGCACTCTTCTGGTCTCCCAGGACCGCCCCACCTGAAGAAATGAGTGGTGGATTGGCTCCAAATAAGAGCACAGTGTATGTATCCAGCTTGCCCTTTTCCCTGACAATGACTTGTACCGGATATTTTCCAACTATGGCAAAGTTGTAAAGGTTACCATAATGAAAGATAAAGATATCAGGAAGAGTAAAGGGGTTGCATTTATTGTATTTTTTGATAAAGACTGCACAAAACTGTACCAGGGCAATAAACAACAAACAGTTATTTGGTAGAGTGATAAAAGCAAGCACTGGCTGGGTGTGGTGGCTCAGGCCTATAATACCAGCACTTTGGGAGGCCGAGGCGGGGCATCACTTGAGCCCGGGAGTTCAAGACCAGCCTGGCCAACATGTTGAGACTCCATCTCTACTAAAAATACAAAAACTGGTTGGGTGTGGTGGCACACCTGTAATCCCAGCTACTAGGGAGGTGAGACAGGAGAATCACTTGAACCTGGAAGGCAGAAGTTGCAGTGAGCGGAGATCATGCCACTGCACTCCAGCCTGGGCGACAGAGCAAGACTCCGTCTCAAAAAAAAAAAAAAAAAGAGGAAGCATTGCTATTGACAATGGAAGAGCAGCTGTGTTCATCTGAAGGCGAAACTACTTTGATAAATCCAAGTGGTATGAATGTGGGGAAAATGGACACTTAAGTTATGCCTGTCCGAAAAATATGCTTGGAGAACGTGAGCCTCCAAAGACGAAAGAAAAAAAGAAAAAAAAAGAAAGCTCCTGAACCAGAAGAAATTGAGGAAGTAGTAGAAAGTGAAGATGAAGGGGAGAATCCTGCTCTTGACCACCTCAGTCAGGCCATAGCATTCCAGCAAGCCAAAATTGAAGAACAAAAAAAATGGAAACACAGTTCAGGAGGCCCCTCAACATCAGATGATTCAAGACGCCCAAGGATAAAGAAAAGCACATACTTCCGTGATGAGGAAGAACTTAGTGATTAAAATCTTGCCCTAGCACAGTCATAAAAATCAAGATTTGTTAGTAACAATCTTGACGATCTAATTTTAATAAAAATAAGAAGTTAATACTATCATGTTAATACTGTCATCCCAAGAAAAATGATATATTTTCTCTTTTTTATTTTTATTTTTTTTGAGATGGAGTCTCGCTCTGTCCCCCAGGCTGGAGTGCAGTGGTGTGATCCCGGCTCACTGCAGCCTCTGCCTCCTCCCAGGTTCCAGCGATTCTCCTGCCTCAGCCTCCCAGGTAGCTGGGACTACAAGCACACGCCACTACACCCGGCAAATTTTTGTATTTTTAATACAGACAGGCTTTCACCATGTTGGCCAGGCTGGTCTTGAACTCCTGACCTCAGGTGATCTGCCTGCCTCGGACTCCCAAAGTGCTAGGATTACAGGTGTGAGCCATCACGCCTAGCCGAAAAAAGATATTTTAATAATTTATTTGAGGCCGGGAGCAGTGGTTCACGCCCGTAATCCGAGCACTTTGGAAGGCTGAGGTGGGCAGATCACGAGGTCAGGAGTTCAAGACCAGCCTGGCCAACATAGTGAAACACCGTCTCTACTAAAAATACAAAAAATTGGCCGGGAGCAGTGGCTCACGCCTGTAATCCCAGCACTTTGGGGGGCCGAGGTGGGCGGTTCACGAGGTCAGGAGATCAAGACCATCCTGGCCAACATGGTGAAACCATGTTTCTACTAAAAATAGAAAAAAATTATCTGGGCATGGTGGCAAGCGCCTATAGTCCCAGCTACTCGGGAGGCTGAGGCAGGAGAATGGCATGAACCCAGGAGGCGGAGCTTGCAGTGAGCTGAGATCACGCCACTGTACTCCAGCCCGGGCAACACAGCAAGACTCTGTCTCAAAAAAAAAAAAAAAATTGGCTGGGCATGGGCATGGTGGCGGGCACCTGTAATCCCAGCTACTCAGGAGGCTGAGGCAGCAGAATCACTTGGACCTGGGAGGCAGAGGTTGCAGTGAGCCGAGATCGCATGACTGCACTCCAGCCTGGGCGACAGAGACAGACTCCATTAAAAAAAAAAGAAAAATTATTTGAAAAGTTCATTATAGAGGCCGGGCGTGGTGGCTCACGCCTGTAATCCCAGCACTTTGGGAGGCTGAGGTGGGCGGATCACGAGGTCAGGAGATCGAGACCATCCTGGCTAACACGGTGAAACCCTGTCTCTACTAAAAATACAAAAAATTAGCCGGGCATGGTGGCGGGTGCCTGTAGTCTCAGCTACTCGGCAGGCTGATGCAGGAGAATGGCGTGAACCTGGGAGGCGGAGCTTGCAGTGAGCCGAGATCGTGCCACTGCACTCCAGCCTGGGCAACAGAGTGAGACTGTCTCAAAAAAACAACAACAACAACAACAAAAACACAAATTTCCTGAAGACCGAAAAGTTGAATGATTTATTGTTATTTATGTTAATACACTTTTCATGATAATTTTGTCTTTAAATATGGGTGTTTTGTCGTATTTCTTGTAGCTTTATCCCAATCTAGATAAATAGTAAATACCTATAAGTTGTAAATACCTAATAAAATATAAAGTAACATAGCTCTAAAAGGCTTAAAATCAAACACAGGTGTTATTTGTCTGCCCTACCCATAGCACCAAATTCCATTCCCTAGAAGAAACTACTCATATGTGCATGCATGCTGCTAAATAAAATACATATATTTCTGTCACTTAATAAAAGAATAAAGGGGATTATTCAATCTCTTATACTTCTCCTACCTTCCTCAATCTTCCCAATGTGGCTGTGTTAAAAATTTTGGGTCCCAGCACTTTGTGAGGCCGAGGTGGGTGGATCACCTGAGGTCAGGAGTTCGAGACCAGCCTGACCAACATGGTGAAACCCAGTATCTACTAAAAAATACAAAAATTAGCAGGGCATGGTGGCAGGCACCTGTAATCCCAGCTACTTGGGAGGCTGAGGCAGGAGAATCGCTTGAACCTGGGAGGCAGACATTGCAGTGAGCTGAGATCGCACCATTGCACTCCAGCCTGGGCGACAGAGCGAGACTCC
>NW_026655090.1:0-7581 GCF_009828535.3 Hylobates moloch
GTGGCTTCCGGCTACCACAACGGTGTGGCATCCTGTGAGGACTGCAAAACCTTCTTCAAGAGGACCATCCAGGGGAGCATCAAGTACAGCTGTCTGGCCTGCAACGAGTGAGAGATCACCAAGCGGAGACGCAAGGCCTGTCAGGCCTGCCGCTTCACCAAGTGCCTGCGGGAGTGCGCCTGGATTGCCTCCGGGGTGGGCGGCAGAAGTACAAGCGGCGCCAGAGGGTGGACCCGCAGCCCTTCCCGGGCCCCTTCCCTCCTGGGCCCCTGGCAGTCGCTGGAGGCCCCTGGAAGACAGCCCCAGAGAATGCACTGGTGTCTCATCTGCTGGTGGTTGAGCCTGAGAAGCTCTATGCCTTGCCCGACCTCGTGGGCCCTGATGGGCACTTTCCAGCCGTGGCTACTCTCTGTGACCTCTTTGACCGAGAGATCTTGTTTACCATCAGCTGGGCCAAGAGCATCCCAGGCTTCTCATCGCTGTCGCTGTCTGACCAGATGTCAGTACTGCAGAGCGTGTGGATGGAGGTGTTGGTGCCGGGTGTGACCCAGCGCTCACTGCCACTGCAGGATGAACTGGCCTTCGCTGAGGACTGAGTCCTGGATGAAGAGGGGGCACCGGCAGCTGGCCTGGGGGAACTGGGGGCTGCCCTGCTGCAACTGGTGCGGCGGCTGCAGGCCCTGCGGCTGGAACGAGGGGAGTAGGTTCTACTGAAGGTCCTGGCCCTTGCGGATTCAGACTCTGCACATCGAAGATGCCGAGGCTGTGGAGCAGCTGCCAGAAGCTCCGCACGAGGCCCTGCTGGAGTATGAAGCCGGCCGGGCTGGCAGCTGAGGGGGTGCTGAGCGGCGGCCAGGCAGGCTGCTGCTCACGCTACCGCTTCTCCGCCAGACAGCGGTCAAAGTGCTGGCCCATTTCTATGGGGTGAAGCTGGAGGGCAAGGTGCCCATGCACAAGCTGTTCTTGGAGATGCTCGAGGCCATGATGGACTGAGGCAAGGGGTGGGACTGGTGGGGGTTCTGGCAGGACCTGCCCAGCATGGGGTCAGCCCCAAGGGCTGGGGCGGATTTGGGGTCTGGGCGGTGCCACAGCCTGCTGGCAGGGCCACGGCAATGCCATCAGTCCCTGGGAGCAGGCCCCACACCCTCCCCTCCCCGCTCCCAGGGGGTGTCAGAAGCTGGGAACGTGTGTCCAGGCTCTGGGCACAGTGCTGCCCCTTCCAAGCCATAACGTGTCCCCAGAGTGTAGGGGGCATGCCAAAGCCATAGGGGCCTGCAGGGGATGTGTGGGAGGCAGAAGCCTATCTCAGGGAGGGAAGGGGATGGAGGCCACAGTCTCCCAGTGGTTGACGCTTTTGCTGCTGCTTAATCCTGCCGCCTCTTCAGAGCAGAGTGGGACTTGGAGAGCAAAGGCCCATGCCCCCTTTGCTCCTCCTCTGATCATTTGCATTGGGCATTAGTGCCCCCCCTTGAAGCAATAACTCCAAGCAGGCTCCAGCCCCTGGACCCCTGGGGTGGCCAGGGCTTCCCCATCAGCTCCCACCCAGCCTCCTCAAGGGGTAGGAGAGCACTGCCTCTATGCCCTGCAGAACAATAACACTATATTTATTTTTGGGTTTGGCCAGGGAGGCGCAGGGACATGGGGCAAGCCAGGGCCCAGAGCCCTTGGCTGTACAGAAACTCTATTTTAATATATATTTGCTGCAAAGAGAAACCGCTTTTGGTTTTGAATCTTTAATGAGAAAAAATATATATACTATCGAGCTCAAAAAAAAAATTGTGGAATGCATGATTGACAATATATTTTTTATTTTTATTTTTTCAAGTAATACCAGTATTGTTTAACTATAGCCAGCACTGACTAAAATTTTTATCTTTTCAGAGTTGAAGTCGGTGAAGACATTTCATGATTGAAACACCAGATCCTGAAAGGCGTTAAATCTACTTTGAAATCAATCTGCAATCAGTATTTCAAAGCTTTTCTGGTAATTTTAGTGATCTTATTTGACTAGCCTTTTTCAGAAGTACTAAATAAGGAATTTTAACAGGTTTTTATGAATGCACAGATAAATAGAAGTATAGTGAGGTCTATAGCCATTTTATTAAAATAGCTTAAAAGTTTGTAAAAAAAAATAAATCTTTGTAATTACTTAATATGTTAGTTAAGAACCCATCAAGCTTATATTTGCTGGACTTACAACTTATTTTCAATGCATTTATCTTTTTTGACACTATTCAGTGGGAATGTGTAAGCTAGCTAATTCTTGTTTTCTGATTTAAAGCACTTTTAAATCTTATCCTGCTCCCTAAAAAAAAAAGGTTTTGATCACAAGGGGAAATGTAAGATTGTTAACCCTATTTTTCAGAAGGGCTACTGTTAATTGCACATAAACATTAAATATGTTTTCCCACTGTCTCACAGAATGCAACATTTCATGGGAGAAACCTGACCAAAACTAGCAATATCGACAACTCTAACAGATTCCAGACAAAATTCAAACTTAATAGTGGTAAAGAAACAGGTTGTTCACTTGTCGAGGTGCAACAATTCTTAAGACTTCTGTTTGAAATTGCTCAATGACTAGGAAAAGATGCAGTAGTTTACCAAAATTGTTCTTCCACCATATCAAAGTAAACAATTCATGCCTTTGTAGGGTCAGGCCTACAATGAATAGGTATGGTGGTTCACAGAATTTTAAAAATAGAGTTAAAGGGAAGTGATGTACATTCTGGGGGCATTAGGGTAGGGAGATGAATCAAAAAATACCCCTAGTAATACTTTATATTTAATACTGTAAAAGCTTTACAAATAGAAACCATGTAATTACCTGCCTTAGTTCTTTTGTCATAAAAAAACAATCACTTGGTTGGTTGGATTGTAGCTATTACTTATACAGCAACACTTCTTCAATTAGTAGTCTAGACATTTTATAAACAAATATTGGACCAATTGATAATATTTCTGACTATTAATATTTTAGTGCTATAAAATACTATGTGAATCTCTTAAAAATCTGACATTTTACAGTCTGTATTAGACATACTGTTTTCATAATGTTTTAATTCTGCCTTAAGATTTAAGTTTTTTAAGTGTATTTTTGCCATGAATTAGGTGTTAATTTGATGGAAACTCTGCTTTTAAAATCATTATTTGCTGGGTTCTAATAAATTAAAAATTAAACTTGAAAAAAAAGAGAATAAGTATTTGTCAGGTGGAGAAACATTCCATCTTTCCAAGATGTCCTTCCTTAGTGTTCTGATGGTATCATAGTTGAATATTTTAATATTCCATCCTGTCATTGGGCTGGATCCTGCTTGGGAATGTGGTGGTCGTTATAAGGAAAACTTGGCACTGTAACATCCCCGCAAACTGGGAAGGCATCGAGAGACCAAAGAATAATTTGGGCAAGTCCAGCTTGATGAATAGACGAGTTTACTAGGACTTACATACTGGACATTCCTGAGCAGCTCTAGAGTCACCCTGCCTCCCATCTCTAAGCTGCCTTTCAGCTGATGTTCTGACTGCCTACTCTGTGTGCACGATGACAGTGTTTTCTTCGACGTGTTCTCAGGTATGCCCTGGGATGTCTGGGTTCTCAGGGATCCCTGCTCCTCTGCTGGGCACCAGGGACTTGGCTCCCTGCCCAGCCTTCAGGATCCAAGCAACACACATACACTCTTAAGTAACCTGGTGGGGGACACATCACACTACAGTTGTCGATATTGCTAGTTTTCGTCAGGTTTCCCCCATGAAAGGTTGCATTCTGTGAGACTGTGGGAGGTAAGTACCGAATCCAGAGGTTCAGATTAGCTACTAATTTGGGTTAGAACATTAATAATCAGCTACCATTTACAGTGTATCTCTATGCTATTACATAAAGTATACTGGTTCCTGCCCTTAGGCAGCTTACTGCCTAGAAGAGGAGATAGCATTTATAAAAAAACTTACTGAAGTGGCTTAGTGATTGTTCAGGAGATGGGAAGAACATTCAAGGAATATATTTAACAGACTTGTAGTGTTTTCTTTGGGTAAGAAATTTGCCATTTTGGCAACCATTGATCTACTGTTACAATAGATTAGTTTGCATCTTTTAGAATTGTACGTAACTGAAATCACACAGTATGTACTCCTTTGCATCTGGCTTCTTTCACTCAGCATAATGATTTGAGATTCATCCATGCTGTTACATGTACTAGTAACACATTTTTATTACTGAATAGTATACAATTGTATGAATGTGTCACATTTTTGTACCTATTCACCTGTTAGTGGACATTTGGGTTGTTTCCCAGATTACAACCCACATTTGGCTATTACAAAGAAAGCTGCAATTAACTTTTGTGTACAAATCTTTGTGTGGACATGTATTATCTCTTGGGTGAATATCCAGGAGTGAAATGGCTATGTTGAATAATAGATATATTTTTAACTTTTTGAGAAGCCATCAAACTGTTTTCCAAGGTGATAGTACCATTTTACATTCTCAGCAGCAGTAACTGGTGGGAATATGTCTCATTCTCAAAAGATGATCTGAAGTTTCAAAAGTAAATAAGTTATTGAAACATGTAATATGATGGTGGTAATTAGCCAACATGATAATGCGTTACTCATAGGGTTGGTTGTGAGAATGACATGCACTAATGCATAAAAAGCATTTAAGCACAGAGGAAGTACTCGGTATTCATTAGCAGTTTTATCATCATTCTGTTAATTTAACTTCTTTGGTTGTTAGCAGTAGTACATTAGTGACTAATTTTGATAGGCTAAAAATAAAGATAAACAGACTAGACTTTAAAAACCAGAGTCACATATTGTACAACAAACATTCACATTCATAAAAATACCCTGAAAGAAAATACAAATTTATTTTTTTCTTTCCAGTAGAGGGGGCAGTGATTACCTGGCATTGTTGTAAAACAAAAGTTAAGCTTGCCATTATTGTAGTTACAATTTTTAATATAATTTTTGCAGTTATCACTTAGTAACTTTTTATTATATACTATTTAATTATGAGTGTCAAGGTCTGAAAAATATGTGATCAATTCAGGATTGGTTATAACTTTTTTAAGAAAGATATTTACATTGACTTGTTCTTACTTAAAATTCTTTATTATACAGACACATCACCTTCACTTTGGGATGTGGAATTTGCTAAGCAGTTAGCCACAGTAAATGAACAACCCCTTCAGAATGGGTTTGAAGAGCTGATCCCGTGGACAAAAGAGGGGAAACTGTGGGAGTTCCCAATTAACAATGAAGCAGGTAAGTGTTAATTTCAGGGGGTTATAAAATTTATTGATTGAAATTATTTCTGCCAGATATTCACTTGCAGAGTGTAGATACTTACATGAATTTCAAAACACTTTGTAGGTATCTTCATGGTGTCCTAAAAGAAATCTGACAAGGTTTTTTAAAAAAGATGTTAGAATTTCACTTATTTTTAGATGCTTGATAAGGAAAATGAAGAAGTAAAACTATATGGCAAAAATGCATCATGAATTTCTATGACATAAAAGGACTGAGAACTGCAGATGATTGCAGTTTTCTAATCGCTCAACAGGATATTACTTGGTGAATCTTCTATATATTAAATAAGGGGTATGAGATTATACTTCAATTTTGGAGAACATTACAACTCTTAAAGTCTCACACTGGTGTCCTTTAGTCATAAAACCATTGCATTAATGAGATGCAGGGAACTTGTATGAGCCACTCAAAGCAAAAACATTAGTAGGCTTTGGAAATCTTTGCCTGCATAATATAGAGGCTTTGAACTGGCAACAGAATATCATCTATTTTACTGGGTAGTTGTTGGAGATGTTACCTCTTCCTAAATCAAAAGGAAAACAGTATTACTATGCTATTTATTTTTTATGATACCCATGTTCTCATCAGTTAAACATTTTAATTGAATTTATAGAAGTATTTTGAATTAGAAAAGATTGACTTACTTTTAGGGTAAGATTAGCTAGAAGTTGGAAGAGCCTGAATAAGTCTTAGGAAAATGTAGTCCATATTTTAACCTTTATAATGTTGTGGTATCATTGTCATTATCTTAATTTTTGATAATCTTTTATTTGTTGGATTAATAGGTGGAACAGAAGCTTAAATATCAGAAATATTTAGTCTTATATGTAAATCATGTAATTAATATAAAGTGTTGCTTTTTATAGGAAAACTTTAGAGACAGATTCTTTTAGCAAATTCTTCATATTTTGTATATTCATATTTTTGTTTTTGTTTTTTGAGAGGGATTCTCTCTCTGTCTCCCAGGCTGGAGTGCAGTGGCATGATCTCGGCTCACTGCAACCTTCAACTCCCGGGTTCAAGCAATTCTCATCCCCCAGCCGAGTAGCTGGGATTACAGGCATGCGTCACCACACCCAGCTAATTTTTGTATTTTTAGTAGAGATGGGGTTTCACAGTGTTGGTCAGGCTGGTCTCAAATTCCTGACCTCAGGTAATCTGCCCGCCTTGGCCTCCCAAAGTGCTGGGATTACAGGCGTGAACCACCATACCCGGCCTGTATATTCATATTGTACCTGCAATAATACAGCATACTGTGTTTTATGTATTACATAACGTATGTATTGCTTAAAGTATGGTTCTGTGTTCTGGAAGGTATCAGGGTAAGGTAAAAAGACCAGCGCCTTTTTAAGTTGTACCAACCTGAGTACCAACTCTTTCCATTATTGGCCATTTGCCTTTGAGGAAATTATTTAAGCTCCTGGGCCTCAGTTTCCTCTTCTGCAAAATAATATCTGATATTAAGGAAAGATTTGGTCTACTCTTACAACATGTTTGGATTTCATTATTTGAAGAAACTTGGATGTTCCAAGTCCTCATGGTTAAAAACTTGATTTGAAAACCCAGTATTAGGCCGGGCATGGTGGCTCATGCCTGTAATCGTAGTTACTTGGGAGGCTGAGGCAGGAGAATCACTTGAACCCAGGAGGCAGAGGTTGCAGCCAAAATTGCGCCACTGCACTCTAGCCAGGGCGACAGAGTGAAACTCTGTCTCAAGAAAAAATAAATAAATAAATTAAAAAGGAAGAAAGAAAAAAAATAGTATTGAGGTATAATAATGTGACTTTATTCAGGAGAGTCAGTGAAGCATAGTGGTTAGAAGTTCAAGATCCTGAGTGAGTTACGGAATTGATCTCTCCAAGCCTCACTTCCTTCATCTCTAAAATGATGGGAATAATAATAATAGGACTTATTATATGAGATTGGTGTGAGGAGTAAGTGACGTTAACCAGTAAAGCATCATCACCATCATCATCCCTGTTTCTACAGCAACAACATTGTGAGGGGGTTTGCTTCTGTAACTATTTTCTGTTGTATACAGTAACATTTTATTTTTCAAAATTTTACTTTATAGTGTAACATTTTAAATCTTAGCATATTAACAAGGATAGTATGTATTATCTGGGAACCACCAAACAGGGTGCTAGGAAGGCACGAACTCATAGTATATTGTCAGCAGCAGTGAAACACTTAAGAGCATCAAAATCATGAGTGATCAAACTCCAAGGGAATTTATCTTAAATTTGACCTGGTTTCTGAGAAAATTTAATTTCT
>NW_026655091.1:0-680 GCF_009828535.3 Hylobates moloch
TACAATGAACTCAAACAAATTTACAAGAAAAAAACAAACAACCCCATCAAAAAGTGGGTGAAGGACATGAACAGACACTTCTCAAAAGAAGACATTTATGCAGCCAAAAAACACATGAAAAAATGCTCATCATCACTCGCCATCAGAGAAATGCAAATCAAAACCACAATGAGATAGCATCTCACACCAGTTAGAATGGCCATCATTAAAAAGTCAGGAAACAACAGGTGCTGGAGAGGATGTGGAGAAATAGGAACACTTTTACACTGTTGGTGGGACTGTAAACTAGTTCAACCATTGTGGAAGTCAGTGTGGCGATTCCTCAGGGATCTAGAACTAGAAATACCATTTGACCCAGCCATCCCATTACTGGGTATATACCCAAAGGACTATAAATCATGCTGCTATAAAGACACATGCACACGTATGTTTATTGCGGCACTATTCACAATAGCAAAGACTTGGAACCAACCCAAATGTCCAACAACAATAGACTGGATTAAGAAAATGTGGCACATATACACCATGGAATACTATGCAGCCATAAAAAATGATGAGTTCATGTCCTTTGTAGGGACATGGATGAAACTGGAAACCATCATTCTCAGTAAACTGTTGCAAGGACAAAAAACCAAACACTGCATGTTCTCACTCATAGGTGGGAATTGAACAATGAGAAC
>NW_026655091.1:690-7580 GCF_009828535.3 Hylobates moloch
ACATTGTGCACGTGTACCCTAAAACCTAAAGTATAATAATAAAATAAAAATAATCAAAAAAATACAAAAGACATACCTGAAACTGGGAACAAAAAGAGGTTTACTTGGACTTACAATTCCACATGGCTGGGAGGCCTCAGAATCATGGTGGAAGGCAAAAGACATTTCTTACATGGTGGCACCAAGAGATAATGAGGAAGAAGCAAAAGTGGAAACCCCCAATAAACCCATCAGATCTTGTGAGACTTATTCACTATCATGAGAATAGCACAGTAAAGACCGGCCCCTGTTATTCAGTTACCTCACCCTGAGCCCCTCCCACAACAGGTGGGAATTCTGAGAGATACAATTCAAGTTGAGATTTGGGTGGGCACACAGCCAAACCATATCAATACCACTCATAAATATTTGTTATATCTATATTCTGACTCTTGTCCTAGTGCCATATTCTGTTATCTTTGTTTCAAGGTCTATTTCACATTTTCAGAAAATAGTTATTCAAAAAATATAGACAGAATTTTTTTTTAGCTGATCAGTTTTATCATGGCTTTGCTGAGTTACAAATGTGGTAGTAATTTTTTAATAATTGTCTCTGTAAAAATGCAGTTATGAATACATGTACATAATTTATTATTTATATTACTAACATAGAGGCTGTATAGCACACAATTTAAAAGTAATGATAAAATATTCTAGTCTTTCTATCATAAATTCCATGTAACTAATGATACTTATAGAATGTTTTAATTGTTTTTGGTAAACTCATATATTTGTGACTAACCTGTGGTTGTAATTGACAAATGAGTGTAGTTCTGACATGAATATTGATTGATATTTTTGTTTTCCTCAATGGGTAACATAAAAATAAAAAAATAAAAACTGTCAGAAATTAATGTGTTCATCAATGATGTGAATGACTTTTGGTGAATCACATAATAGCTTTTGGATACTAGGAAAATATTTTTCTTATTTTTTGTGCTATTCACAATATAACCGCCACAACACAACAATTTTTAAGTTTAATCAGAATTATTGAGATTTTTCTGTATGTCTTCCTAGACAATCCACAATAACAACAAACTTCTTAAAACCACGTCCTTATTTGAAGTGTTTACCAACTTTTGTGGTGTAAACACTTCCATCATTGCCAGTTTCAACCTAACAACGTTATGTCACTGAACAGAAAGTGGAGAAGAGATGTGCAGTTTCAAACTATTATATAATATTCCCACTATACAGATACAAGTGACATAAATAACCTTGAGTATAGATAGTAGTATAAAATAGTTAAATAATTAAGAAGTAATGAGATTTGAGTATTTGTTACCTTGATTTTAATATAATTTACTTAATTCTGAATTTATAAAGTTACTTTTTAATAATGGCTATTTTTAATGATGGCTTGCAAAATTTCTGAAAATTCAATAATTGACTCTCATATGCAGCTCCAGCACAACACTCACATAAATATTCGAATATTATTCCTCAATTAAATAAAAAGCCTTCCATAACTATCCCTTTCTTTCTGGCAACTTCCTTCTATATCTCATTTTTCTGTACCTATAAGGCAAAAATCTTTTAAAAAGCTGCTTTTATTTACTATCTCCATCTATTTATCTCCCATTCCCCCACTCAAATTTCGTTTCCTGCCCTATTGCTCTATAAAAATACCAGGCTAAGGCCACCAGTGTTATTAAATAAAATCATTTTACAATTCCCATTTTATTGGACCTCTTTCCAGCAATGTTTACTGCTGACAAACTACTCAACTCTTCTTACAACACACTTTTCCATTAGGTTCTACAATACAATATTTATCTGTGATTTTATTTCTCTGTCTCTCTGCCCATTTCTTCTCTACTTCTTTGAAAGCTCATCGTCTTCTGCCTAGCTGTTACATGTTATACTTAATTGAGGTTTGTTTCTAGACCCCACTGTCTAATTTTATAATCCTTCCTATGGCTTCAATGGCCACATGCGCCCAGATGACATGTGTAAATATGTGTGTGTGTTTGTGTGTGTGTGAATAAATATATAGTCAAGTCTTTAAAGTGTAAAATTTAGTTTTACATATGTGAACCATCACCAAAATCAACATAATAAACATATCCTTTACCTCCAAAAGTTTCCTGGTGCCAATCTGTAATTTTCCTTCCCTAGCCAATCCAACGACCGTTTCCCAAGTAACCACTGATCTGCCTCTTGTCATTATAGATTAGTTTGAATTTTATAAAGTTATATACATATATATATAAATATGTATATCCTGTAGGATACATATACATATATAGGTATATGTATTAAAGAGGATGTAGAAATAAGATACTGAGTGAAAAAATTATGCTGGGTGAACAAAGCCACAAAAATCAGTATACACTGTAGGATATATATGTATATCTTGTAGGATACATATACATACACATGCATATACATATATATATGTATATGTATCCTGTAGGATATACATATATATATCCAACAGTGTATACTCATTTTTCTGGCTTTTTTCATTTAGCATAATTAAGATTTACCTAGGTTTTTGTATGTATCAATAGTTTATTTAGTTTTATTACTTAGTATCCCAGTATATGAATACACCAAATATTTTTCATCCTTTACCTATTGAGAGACATTTGGGTTGTTTTCAGTTTGTGATTATTACAAATAAAGCTGCTATGAACATTCATGTACAAATCTTTGTATGTGCATATACTTTCATTTCTGTTGGGTAAGGATTAGAAGTGGAATGGCTGATATGTATGACAGGTATGTATTTAATGTTATAAGAAATTGCTGTTTTTAACATTGTATAATTTTACATTTCCACCAGCAGTGTATCTTATTTCTACATCCTCTTTAATCCTTGGTATTTTCAGTTTTTCTAGTCTTAGCCTTTCTAGTATGTATGTTATAGTGTTTTGTTTTGTTTTTTGTTGTTGTTGACAGAGTTTCACTCTGCCACCCAGGCTGGAGTGCAGTGCGATCTCGGCTGTCTGCAACCTCCGCCTCCCAGGTTCAAGTGATTCTTCTGCATCAGCCTCCCAAGTAGCTGGGATTACAGGTGTGTGCCACCATGCTCAGCTAATTTTTGTAGTTTTAGCAGAGACAGGGTTTCACCATGTCGGCCAGGCTGGTCTTGAACTCCTGACCTCAGGTGATCTGCCCACCTCAGCCTCCCAAAATGCTGGGATTACAGGCATGAGCCACCACACCCAGTCTGTTGTAGTTTTTATTGTGGTTTTAGTTGGCATTTTCTTAATGGCTAATGATAGTAAGCAGCACTTAATGTGCTTATTTATTACCTGAGTGTCTTTGGTTAACTATTCAAATATTTTGCCCATTTTAATTCTGTTGTTTGTGTTCTAACAATTAAACTGTAAAGGTAATTTAGGTATTCTACATAGAAGTTCTTTTTCAGATATTTGCTTTGCAAGTGTTTTCTTCAAGCCCATGGCTCACCTTTTCACATTTGTAGCAGTGCCTTTTAAAAAGAAAAGCTTTAATATTAATGAACCGTGATTTATTGATTACTTTCTTCGTTAATTTGTTCTTTTTTGTATTTAAGAAATTTTTGTCAAATCCAAGGTTGCTAAGATTATCTCCTATTTTGTCCTAAAACTTTTATAATTTTCATTCTTATATTTGGGCCTGTGACACATTTTCTATTAATTCTTATATAGAGTGTGAGACATGGTTGAGATTCAATTTTTTTGCATATGTATGTCTATCAAATTGTTCCAACATATTTGTTCAAAAGTATTTTTTCTACATTACTTACGTTGGCAAATTTCTCAAAAATCAATTGACCAAATATATGTAAGGTTATGTCTAGAATCTGTTCTATTCTGTTGATCTATATGTCTATGTTTTTACAAATACTGCATTTTCATGATTACTCTATCTTTAGAGTAGATTAAAAATAAGGTAGTAACTCCTCCAACTTTGTTTTAAAAAATTGTCTATATATTAATTTGTGAGTAAAGGGACATGCTAAAGCAATTATCAACATAATTCTGATGATCCTCAATATTCCTTTGCTGGCAATAGAAATTGCTTCGTGTCTTCAATGGATTTATTTTACTAACATAGATATGGTTGTGAATGTTATGCAGGCCAGAACATGACACATGGAAGCTGCCCACTTGGGATATGTGATTCTAATTGCATCAGTCCATGATTAATGAAGTTAAGCCAAGGGACTTATCTGAGAAGAATATAGTGACATAAATTCATGGCTGGGGAGGGGTACCTAAAGAAGATTCCTGAGATTACATGCCATTATATGATTATATTTTGTTTATCTCGACAGTAATTTCACTCAACTTTTTCAAAGCTTCTGATTGATGTGATAAAATTGACCACTAATGAATATGCATATTGCACCATTCTCTTAACCCTTCTCAATATGAAAGGAACTTTAATGTTATGTCTATACAAGCATAAAAACAACCAGCTGCAATTTCAAGAATTCATTCAATCAAGTAAGTAGATTTTTTTATATCAAATGACCAGTTTGACTTTCACTAAACTGACTGGTTGGTTGGCACTTTGAGGAGCATTAACTTGTCATCATCATTACCATGAAATAGTATTTATTAAGCACCCGCAGTCATAAGAGATATAAAGTTAGCCAAATAATCATAGACTCTGCCCTTTAGGAGTTTATGATCTGGAAACTCAACACATCCAGATGAGCTGGATGCCATTTAGCAAAGTACTGCTGTAGGATTTTGAAATATGCTACTAAGTGGCTGTAAAGGATCAATTTTCTTCCCAAAGTGCTGAACTATCAACTGGAAAGGGAAGTAGTGCACATGTTGGGTGGTTGTAAGTGATATTCTCATTTGAGATGGTATTATTTGGGCTGAATTTAAACTAGAAATATCCTTTCTCCTCAAAAGATTGAAGTAGCACTTTAAAAAGAGAAAATTCTGTGTCTGAGATTGTCAAAAGTAAACTAGTCCTTCAGGAATCTGGAAGCAGGTAGTGATGGTGGGGGAGGCAATAGGGAAAATAAAATTTTTGCGTCAGAATAACTATGCTCTATTTTAGTTTTGTCTCTTATGAGTGGGCATTGCATAATTTATTTAACTTTTCTGCATTGTGGTTTAATTATTTGCCTATAAAATGAGAACGCTGTAATTATGTTTATGCTATTATAGTATCCAAAACTTGTGCAGTGATTCTGCAAGACAAAGTGAACTGAAAATGTATTTATATAATAGTCATAATAATGAATTTTTTCCTAACTAGGCTGAAAAGTCTATGCTTTTGAAGAAAATTGAGTGTTTGAATAAGATGCATTTCTAAATTTTGCAGAGTATTCGTGGGTTGCAATAGTTTTACCTCTTAAAAATCACTCTAATCCAGTTAAATATATAATCTTACATGGTTCAGTTTAGAGTTTAGTTTTTGCTGCTACACAAAAACTATGACTAATCAATAGTTTGTCTATTAGAATTTATTTTTTTGGAGTAATCATAGAATATACAAATTGGTAAACCTCTTAGAAATAATGTGATTCTACCTCTTTACATAAGAACATAGGAACATTTAAGAGTGAACTGATTACCCAAGGTCCAGCAACAAGCTAATGATAAAGCAAATGCTAGAATCCAGGTTTCTTGACTCTTAATTCCAGTACTTTTATAAGTACTTTTAATTCTTTTATTACTAGAAAAAAACTGACAGAATAGAAAACCACTGTAGTAAGGCAAACAGTATGAACTCAAAAAGTGTAACTGGTATTTGTGAGTGAGTGGGGGAGCTACTATGTCTTATACACAATGCTAAAGGCTGTGCATATGCTGTTTCATATAGTCCTCACACAATCCTGAGGAGGTATTACCAACTATTCAATACATGACATAAGGCTCATACTCCAGTCTGTCTGACTGGAAAAGTGCATCATCTTTCCACTACACCATACTCTCTGGGGAAAGTTCCATTGCCATTTTGAAATTTTTTTCTGGCACGATCAGATAAGTAACCAACACTGATCAGAGACAACATTGAGGAGTTCGTCTTGAGAAATTCTCTATTTGCACTTCCCATGGCCTTCTTACACACTTCATTGATCCTATCCATCTTAGGCATTCAAATCTACACATGCTGCTCTTCCTACCCTTTTGGGCCTGGATTCCTTAGATAATACCCATGCTACAATATTACCTTTTCTAATGCTTTCCTTCCACTCCGCTTATCTATTGCATTACCTTTTCTCTTGCTTTTTCTCAATTTAAACATTTTAATGCCTGAGTAATTAAGCTTAATATTTATTTGGAGGAAAATAACAATATTTTATACTACATAGGACTGATAAAGACTTACTGTGTTTGTTTCTTCCAGACATTGTTCCATTTGCTCAATGAAATTCAACAATTGATGTGACACCTTTTCCGTAAATGTTAATAAGAACTGTGTCCTCCTAGTCCAATTTCAGTGTTTCATACTCAAACTATGACTGAAATAAACACAAGCTAAATATCTTGAGAAAAGTCTATTTACTTGATGTTCCTAAGAAAGAATTGTAAAATGATATTAAGTAATAGGCATTATGACCTCTTGGTAATTTTTACATTAAATAAGATAATGAGTGTGAAGTGATTAGCACATATATAAATGGTCAACAAGAGTTAATTATGAACATAGATTGCCTTGGATCTTACAAAAAGATGCAGAAAATAAAGAGAGTCTGATTTAGTTTTGGAGTGAGAAAGATCCATGTTTGTTTTAGGGTTATTTTCTGAGTCCATGGCTGTTTAGAATTGGACTCTGAGGTGGGTGTGGGGCTAGATAATTACACAGATGCAATGCATGTTCCATATTGACTTGTAAAATAAACTGGTATGATCTCAATTTTTCTTGATATTTGAGATAAGGCATTATAA